>NC_086455.1:128957465-129122465 GCF_028390025.1 Pseudophryne corroboree
CTAAACATTGTCGACCTAGACACTGTCGATTTGATGAACCACACCCGTAAAGCCAGGGGGGTGACGTGGCTGCAGCACTAGTGGCACCTGTCACCAGGTTGTAGGTTGGTTGGAAATGCATTGTACTGTCTACAGAAGTACCAGGTACGTCCTCGGGTTGGACCCGTAGCTCAGCGTTCCCATCTCATGTAGTCATGGGTGCAAACGTTTTCTGGTATGGCACTTCAATATAGAGAGCATTTACTTGCCCACAAATCAAAACACAATGCATATTAGAATTACTACTCAATGTTAACAATGTCCTGTAAGCCATTATAAAGGACAGACCCCAAATATCCGGTGGTTTTACAATTCAGGACACCCAAAACTCAAGTCACTTCACAATGTAGCCATCCAAAACCTGCTGTGATTCATCCATTCGTGCCGGTAGCCACGACCCCCATAGGTTTCTGTGGGGGATGCGCTGCTTCTAGATTTATCAATTTATGGAATGCAAAGCATTCCAGAGATTGCCCACGCAGTTATAGCCATCTGAAGATGGCAGTATTCCATTGCGGCCTACGGGCAACTCATCACATATGTAGTTCCGGAGGGTTCCTCCGGAACCATCCATGGAAATGGCTGCTGTTGATGAGTGGTCAACAGGACGGCGCATGCGCAGCACCCCCGGTAGCTCACTGAGCAGATCACAGGGACAGGCTCATTTTGGAGTCCGCGTCCCTGTGGGTTCTTTCTTCATACATCCCGTTAATGTAATCGCATATTGCAATGCGATTCTGGGCGCTAATATTGCTCCCAGATTGCATTGAATATGCGATTAATAATAAATGGGCCCTTTGATCTCTGGTAATTGAGTGCAGTCCTCTAAAATATCAAGTGGGTTTAAATGAAAAAGCACCCAAAATTCCTTGTGGCTTTACTATACAGACATACGCAGAATGGAAGATGCTTAATTCACAGGTGCGTGTAAGGAGGGGTTAATCTAGACAAGAAAAAAAAAATTCTATCAGCACAATGCAATGGGCCAGCAAAAGAGACTTGCAGAGGACTCCATTACATAAATTGCAGAGGATTCCGTTACATATATATGCAAACTTATGGTAAGCCACCTGCCGCTTGAAGGCATCTTTGCTCTGGTGGTCCTACACTTTATAATAATAGCATCACATATATTCATATACTTCTAAAATGAGAGCCAATTCACCTGGAGGCACCTCGAGTCCTCCAATATGACACTACAAGGATCCTGTTCATTGCGGTGTGCATGGGGGAATTTTTTATTTGTCTAGCTAAACCCCTTCCTTAAATGCACTTGTGATGGGCCAAAAAAACAATTGAGCAACTTCCATTTTGTGTATCACCGTTGTGAGAGGCACGTATGGGATTAATAGCTGGAGGTTATGTCGATCCTCTCTGGGTGCACCAATGCCAGTGTCTGCATCTTCCAACGCAGATTTACCATCCTCGGCAGTGGAGTACAAGGGCAAATGTAGGCTTACTCAGATGGCTGGTGGCTGTCTGATAATGATCAAATGCAACAGCGGATCAGAGAAGTCTGCACTGGGTGTCTTTTCCTTAAGACGCCTCTGTTGGAATTAACATATTTTCGCACAGCCGGTGCATACAAAGACACAGAGGCTGTATTAATAGGGTCCGTCTTTGAATGAGGCCCTTGGTGCATTGGTTCCGTCAGCCCCACACTAGGGGACAATTCTCCATCAGAGCATGGCCTACGACGTGAGCGATTATGCATGTGAGCTTGTACCCACGTCAACGGCACATTTGTAACACTCACATAACACGCCGATATGATGAACCATCTTCCCTATGCGTCGGCACAGCCACCTCCCTCTCACCACCCCAGAATTTTTTCAAGACGTTTCTGAGACTCCTATTTTAAATTCAGGTAAGCTGTTTTTAATTTATGTGACTGTACATACAATATTGTTATTTTCTGTTTCTATTTAAGTATTATTACTCTACTTGACTATATGGTTGCTGTTCTGTTTATGTTCCTTTCCAATTCTTAAGGAATTGACTATACCAGATTTCCAAAACTCTGCCATTACAGTCCACAGATGACTTAGTACCTCAGTCAATTTGATGTAATTATCTGGACTCAACATGGATATCCTTTAAGCCTGGACTGTATTTGCAGAGTTTGTGGAATTAAGAATAGCACTGGGGACCCATAGATATAATACAGATATACAGAACAATTTGTGGGTAATCTGCCAATTTTGCAATTCATGGTTATAGTTATTATTAGTGCCAATTTATTAGAGAAGACACCGGCACCTTTTCACTATTTTTCGAATGTTTAGACCAGGCATTCCCTACCTCAGTCTTCAAGGAACACTAACAGGACAGATTTTAGTAATATCCAGACTTTAGCACAGATGGTTAAATATAAAAAAAACTGAGGTACTAATAGGGGGGAGGAGGAGATGTACTAAGCCTTGAAAAGTGATCAATTTCACCGTGATAAAGAACAAGACAATCAGCTCCTAACTGCCATGTCACAGGCTGGGTATGAAAGGGGACAGTTAGGAGGTGATTGGCTTGTATCACCGTGAAATGTATCACTTTTCAAGACTATTTACTAAGACTTGGATGGAGATCAAGTAACAGCCAATCGGCTCCTAACTGTCATTTTTCAAACACAGCCTGTGGCATAGCAGTTAGGATGCGATTGTCTGGTACTCTATCTCCAGCGACATTATTTCCATCCAAGGCTTAGTAATATGCACGAGAAGATAGGGATAGAGATAGGTAAAATGTCCATACGGGGGAGGGCTGCTGCGCATGCCCGGCTGCCTTTGCAAAGTTCTTCCCCCTGCCACATCCCTGAAGCAGTCACACCCTGTAGCTGTGTGTGCCTGACCGCCCTGTGTACCCAGCTGCCCTACTTGCATGAGGATTCTTCTGGAACCTGGATAGAAAAATGTCTCTCAACGAAGAAGGTAAAATGAAGGGGGCTGAGACAGGTGTTGGAGGCTGAATTGACACATGAGGCACAGAGGGCTTGTGGCTGGAGGGGACACAAGGAGCAAGAGGGGACACCTCAGGGTATGTGGCTGGACTGGAGGGATACAGGGGGGCTGGAAGTGACACATTTTACTAGCTCACACTGATATGTATTATAGAGGAGAGGGGACCGCACAGTGATATATGAGGGGGAATAACACAGCTCCCAGCTCACACTATTAAAGTTGGTTTCTTCTCGATACTTTATTGTTTGTTTTTCTAATAAACCTTTCAAAATTGCATATAAGACTTTTTCTTTTTCTTGCACCCAGACAAGTGCTACACCTTGATTATTCGGCCCAATTGGGATTTTGAGCTTGACATGTCTGGTTTAGAAGCACCCATCTCTTTACGGGGGTAATTCAGATCCGATCGCCGGGCTGCTAATTTTGCTGTCCTGCGATCAGATAGTCACCGCCTCCAGGGCGTAATCGCTGAGCTGGGAAAAATCTACTTTATGCAGTCTCTGCGCAACCCAGGACTTACTCCTACATCGGATGAGAACAGGATGATCGGGGCCGGAGCTGACGTCAGACTCCCTCCCTGAAAACGCTTGGGCACGCCTGCGTGTATCCGGACACTCCCCGTAAATGCTCAGTTGCACCCACAAAAGGCCTCTTCCTCTCAAGCACCTTGCAAACGCCCGAGCGATCAGATTTTTAACACCATCCCCTTGCTGACCGGCGTTGCCCGTTGTTGTCTGACGTGCATGCGCATTGTGGTGCATACGCAGTTAGGACCTGATCGCCCGCTGTGCGAAAACGCACAGCACTAATCAGATCTAATTTACCCCCTACATCCGCTGCCTGCATCACAGATGCGTATGCAGAGAACCAGGTGCCTCTAAACATTGGGGGTCATTCCGAGTTGATCGCTAGCTGCATTTGTTTGCAGCGCAGCGATCAGGCTAAAAAACTGCAGTTCTGCGCATGCGTATGTGGTGAAATGCGCACGCACGACGCAAGGGCACAACGAACGATGCAGTTTTGCACAGGGTCTAGCGATGCATTTCAGTCGCACTGGTTGCCACAGAGTGATTGACATGAAGTGAGCGTTTCTGGGTGGCAAATGACCGTTTTAAGGGAGTGTTCGGAAAAACGCAGGCGTGGCTGGGCGAACGCTGGGCGGGTGTGTGACATCAAATCCGGAACTGAATAGTCTGAAGTGATCGCAAGTGCTGAGTAGGTTTTGAGCTACTCTGAAACTACACAAAAAATTTTTGCAGGCGCTCTGCGATAAAAACGTTTGCACTTCTGCTAAGCTAAAATACACTCCCAGTGGGCGGCGGCATAGCATTTGCACGGTTGCTAAAAACTGCTAGCGAGCGATCACCTCGGAATGACCACCATTGTCCCAGCATAAATGGACTGAAAGCGGTTCCCCAGTCAGCCAGTCTGACACAGTCCATGACCCTGCTCCAGACCAGGGTCACAGAAATGAGACCCAGGAATTTGCCCGGCAAATTCTCAGGTCCCATGTCCAGGGTTGTTTGCTTTCACACATTCAGGAATCCTGGGTTGCTGCTCATGCACGTGCAATAACCCGGAATTTAGCTGCATGCCTGAAACCGGCGTCAGTGTAACCCATACTTGCCTACCTGACCCTCTCCATGAGGGAGAAAATGCTCTGTTCCTGGACTTTCCTGGTAATGTATGATTGCCATCACCTGTGGTGAGCTAGGTAATTGATAAGAAAGGTGTTTCACCACAGGTGATGACAATCATACATTACCAGGAAAGTCCAGGAACAGAGCATTTTCTCCCTCATGGAGAGGGTCAGGTAGGCAAGTATGGTGTACCCTGAGCAAGGATAATTATGAAGCCTGAGGAACTATTTCATGCCAAGGGCTATCTTTAGTGCGCAGACAGTACAGTGTGTATGACTCTAACATTTATTTATTTTTATGCTGCCAAAACAAGTCTCCAGTTTGCCATAACAATCTGTATGCTGTCCCAGACAAATGCTTCATTTGCCTAGTACACAGGTTCTCAAACTCGGTCCTCAGGACCCCACACGGTGCATGTTTTGCAGGTCTCCTCACAGAATCACAAGTGACATTATTAACTCCACCTGTGGACCTTTTAAAATGTGTCTGTGAGTAATTAATACACCTGTGCACCTGCTGGGTTACCTGCAAAACATGCACTGTGTGGGGTAATGAGGACCGAGTTTGAGAACCACTGGCCTAGTATATACAGTATGGCTTTGCATACAGAAACTAATGTCAGTGGAACTGCATTAGCATGAGTAGTAGCAACTGCATGTTTGACCTTTGGAAAATAAATAACTATTTTATTGACACTCACAATATATGTACAGTTGGGAGAGATTTTAAGCACAAGGAAAGCATCCCATGTGAACCAACTGTTCCAAGTAAAACCATAAATGATCAATAATGCAGTAATTCCATGCATGCAGAAATGGTTGAAGCTACATCCAAGTGGGCTAAGGGACCTTTTCTGTCAGGGGGAGGAGTCACGACACAATGGGGAGGAGCTAGGCCAGCGGGATAGTTCCTCTACTATCCCCGCCACCAACTATTACCTTTAATAATCATGTGGCGAGCGAAGCGAGCCACCGAGCCCCGAAGCGTGGTGAGCAAGGCGAGCCCACGAGGGTACTTTTCGGGTACCCTGTTTGCCCGTTGCTCCACCCCCTGGTGACGTGTCTCCTCCCCTAGGTACGTCAGAAGGTCCCTTCTCCCACTCCGATATAGAATCGACCATGCAGAAACCTACATGTGGGTGTAGTCTATTTTTGCATTTCTCACTTATGCTACTAGCAGAATAGGCAGGGCTAAATGAGATAATACATGTAAAATAAAGTTTTAAATAAATAAATAATTCCGTTAATGAATAGGGTCTGATTATGGCAGTTTAAAAGCAAATAGCAAACGTAAATTTGATTATAACCTTACTGTAAACAATAATACTTTGTTATTATTGAGATCAATGTGGCCATGTATAAATGTGAACGGATTCTACAGTATATATATATATATATATATATATATATATATATATATATATATATATATATATATAGTATTTGTATTAGACATTATATATAGAAATCTTTATAGATTCACTATTTCAAAGTTAATCTTTACAGGATGTGCTCAGAGTCAGTACTAAACGCCAGTGCTGCTGCAGCTGCTTAGTAATGACCAGGTGGCAGGTGGCGGTGCTACTGTGATCCGGGAGCCGGCGCTGACACGTGACAGCAGCACACGCGCTCTGACTCCTCCCCCTCTCACTGACAAGTGCAGCCGGTGCAGGAACCACGCGTCTCTCGCGCTGTTTCCTGGGGAAGTCTTTTCCAGCTGACACCGCGCTCTATTTAAACCGGAGGTTTGTTAAGGGGAAGACTTTGCCGGTTACACCGCCTCACAGATGGAACGTGGCCGCGGGAGATACCGGAGAGGTGGCGGCGGGGGACGGAGGCCACACCGAAGCCGCGGCTCGGGCGGTGACAGGGAGTTTGTGCACAGAGGGCACAGGGGAGGAGCCAGGGACCGGACGGGCCCCCGGGAGAACGAAGAGCAGGTAAGGACCGGAAAGGGAGGGGCATAGGCTGGCATCGCCAGAGTAGACTGTGTTATGGCTGCGTACCGGCGGAGGGCGCTCTCTGCATGTGATAATAAGGCTGCGGTTGCTCAGTGCCAGGCGTGCTGAGCGGTGCGATGGTGGGAGCGCTGTAACTGCAGGACGCGAGCAGACAGGCCTCCTGCTAGCTGTAGGGATTTACACTCTGCTGTATTTTAAGGGATTTTTTTTTTTTTTATAGAATGACGTTCCATGTCAGAACATGGAGCCTCCAGGTTTAACACAGCTACACTGCTTCAGAACATCCTTAAACTTGTTCAGAACATTACCACATAGCTCCCAAAGGGTTAGATATGAATTACCGGCAGGCAGAATGTCAGCTGTCAAAATCCTGACAGCGGCATCCCGCCCCCCAGAATGCTGGCAACGGGGTGAGCGCAAGACAGTAAATTAAACGTATCCCCTCCCAATATGACCCTCTCCAGGAGGGACACAATTGCTCTGCTTCTGGACTTTTTCCTTCATTTATGATTGCTGGCACCGGTTTTGAACGGGTTAATGGATAAGAATGGTGTTTCAGCACAGGTGACGGCAATCATACGTCAAGTGGGAAGTCCAGGAACAGAGCATTTTGTCCCTCCTGGAGAGGGTCATGTTGGGAGGGGAATTTACAGTCTGTCAAGATACCGACGCCATAATCCCAACAAACGATAATTCTGACAGCCGGAATCCTGGCGCAACAGGGCTATTCCCACTCATGGTTGTCTGTTCCTCCTGGAGAGGGTCATGTTGGGAGGTATGTTACCATGCATACCCTCGTTGGCTTGCCTCACTCACTACAGGTTACTACTCCAGTCCCAACAGATGTCCACATGGATAGTATTTCTCCCAACATAAACCCATTCAGACATTCCAAGAGGAACAAAATGCTTTCCCCCTGGGGTTCACCTTTTAATGTATGACTGCCGTCACCTGTGGTGAAACACCTCCCTAAAGCTGGACATACACTATACAATTATCTGGCAGATGCATGCCCAGCTTTATCAAATAACTAGTTTAACACAGGTGAGGGCGATTATATATTAAGAGGCAATTCCAGGAACAGAGCATTTTGTCCCTCCTGGAATGGGTCACTTTGGGAGGTATGTGATAGTGTTCTGAGGCAGCGCAGTTATGCTATCCTAGGGGTCCCCTGTTCTGAACTCGAGCCATGCTGCTGTTTTTTTTTTAGTAATGTAATACCTTAGGAAGGTGTCCCCTAACACTTTTCAGTGTGTGGAGTGTATAGTGTTCATCCATGATGCCTGCTCGTTCCAACTCTGACAGACTGAGTGCGGGTACTGTGTGGGATGAGGTGGCACAGCTGGCTGTTAGTATTGCCTTGGGAGCATGTCTGTGGTCCGGGTCCTTTGCAGACATGTCTTCTTTCCAGCAGCAGTGCTGAACACTATGTGGGAGCAGGGCCGAAACTACGATTTTCGTCACCTGGGGCAAGGCGGTAATTTGCCCCCGCCCCCCCAAAAAAACATGCAAACAAACACTGTCGGACTAAAATAATCATATTATACAAAATGTTGAAAAAAAGGGAACACTATTGGACAATATTCCCCTATGTGCCCAAAATGCCCTAAGCGTCACATGCCCCCCAGCAGTGTGTTCCACTACATGCCCCCCTATGTGCCCCATACATTGCACTATATCACTGCACTACATTCCCATTTCCACTGCACTACATCACTATACTACATCCCCTACACGCTGAACTACATCACTACACTATAGTGTGTCCTTTCAATGGTGTGTAGGTGGCAGCTGTTATCGGTTGGTGCTGGGCAGGCAGCCGGGATCATAGCCTGCTTAAAAACACAACACCAACAGCTCACTTCTATAGCTTGCACGATTCACTGCACGCTAGTCGCAGCACTGCATGGCAAAGAAGAGAGTTTAAGACAGTAGCTGGCATAGGAGAAATCCCAAGTACTGGAGTTCACCCGAACAGTGTTGGAGCCAGCTCTGGGCAGACGGGTGGGTCAGATACACTACCCCGGGAGCCATTTGCTGGTTCACGGGAGCAGCACAGCACTGATGGTAAAAAAAAAAAACCCAACCTGTTCCTCTGTAACTCCTCGGCACCCACTCAAATCCTGCACCCGGGGCGCATGCCTGCTTAGTCCCCTCCCTGCCTAGTTACTGCCCTGGTGGGAGGCTCCATTCGGTTCAGCAGCGACACATTGGCACAGCATCAGCTGCAGTGCAGTGTAAACAGGCGGAAACCTCCATTTAGCTCAGCTGCTGTCACGTTGGCACTGCAGTGTAAACAGGCATGAACACACTTGAGGGTGGGCTGTCAGTCAGGGAAGGAATGAGCTTGCATCATGGAAGTACACTATATGCTCCAGACACTGTTAAATTAGGAAGTAATTAGTAGATAGGGAAAAGTATTCCATTAGTAGGGAACGGTTAACTAAAGTGTTACATTACTAAGAAGTAGCAGTTTAAGTGTTAAATTAGTTTACTTGATATTCTGAACAAGTTTATTGATGTTCTGAAGCAGTTTAGCTATGCTAATTCCGAGGGCCACATGTTCTTAACTTGAATTTGAGGTAGAGGGAAATAGGGGATCTCAGTACATTGGGGCAGATGTATTAACCTGGAGAAGGCATAAGGAAGTGATAAACCAGTGATATGTGCAAGGTGGTAAAGGCACCAGCCAATCAGCTCCAATATGTAAATGAACAGTTAGGATTTGATTGGCTGCTGCCTTTATCACCTTTCACATATCACTGGTTTATCACTTCCTTATGCCTTCTCCAGGTTAATGCATCTGCCCCTATGTTTGGATGGATATTACAATGAGGTTTGCTGTTTTCCACCATGCTACAGTGTGCATTATTTTGTACCTGGAGTGGTTATTGACCATTGATGGCAGCCCCAAATATTTTTTTTGTTAGATGGGACATTGGGGTTAATTTAGATCTGATTGCCGTAGCAAATTTGTTAGCTAATGGGCAAAACCATGTGTACTACTGCAGGTTATTCCACATGTCAGCTGTGCACTGCAGGTGGGGCAGATATAACATGTGCAGAGAGAGTTAGATTTGGGTAGGTTATATTGTTTCTGTGCTGGGTAAATACTGGCTGCTTTATTTTTACACTGCAATTTAGATTTCAGTTGGAACACACCCCACCCAAATCTAACTCTCTATGCACATGTTATATCTGTTCCCCCTGCAGTGCACATGGTTTTGCCCAACTGCTAACAAATTTGCCGATTCGATCAGATCTGAATTAGGCCCATAGAGCTTAGCATTGCACCACCACAGCCCTGCCACATACCTGATTGTCTCTATTCACCTGCTGTGCCCCAGAGCAGTGATTATCATTGATGGGTCAAACTAAAAATGGTTCCAATGATTTTATGCTATCGATGTTAATCAGAGGTGGTACCATTGATAGTTAACCATTTGATGGCCATCCCTATTGTGTACCTTGGAGGCAGTGTGGTTTATGGTAAAGTGGATGAGCTTCCCTAGTACTGAGTAGGTGTGGTTGGCCAGATTGAGGCGATATGTGCAAAAATGAGTAACCAAGTTATACCATACTTGCCTACCTGACCCGCTCCATGAGGGAGAAAATGCTCTGTTCCTGGACTTTCCTGGTAATGTATGATTGCCATCACCTGTGGTGAAACACCTTTCTTATCAATTACCTAGCTCACCACAGGTGATGGCAATCATACATTACCAGGAAAGTCCAGGAACAGAGCATTTTCTCCCTCATGGAGAGGGTCAGGTAGGCAAGTATGAGTTATACAGATCAGGGTCCAAGATTATTTTGCCGTCTTGCCTGCATACGTGTTGGAACAATATGTTGTAATATGTAGATTTCTTTCGAAAACTCATTGGCAGCAACCTAAATGGGTCAATAATAATAATAAAATGTGACCCCTTCTTGTGTGCTACACGTCAAAGCAGCAGTCTCCGCACAAATGTGGGTCAGCTTACCCACACATATATGAAACTAAAACAATGACATAAGGAAGGTAGCGCTGAGAAATGTCCAAGCATAAGGTCCTTTCAAAACTATGAATACACTGATTTTGGAGAGATGTTTCTCTAGCGACATTCTCAGCAACCATATAAAAACGAACAAAGGTAGAAATATTGTAATACTGATATCAGTTATCGCCAAAGGTGTTGAATAGGAGTATATAGGTGTCCTCTTAGCAGTTCCGAAACTTCAACAAGTGTTCACCCCACAGATCGGAACAACCAAATTAGTGTAACCAGCGTAATATAATCAGATGCTTACATGTGAACAGCTCAGGACCATTACATAAAGGTTTCTTTATCCACCTGAAAAGGGCAGACTAGATGGGCCAAGAGGTTCTTTTCTGCTGTCAAATTCTGTGTTTCTGTGACTCATGCAGATGGCAATAAATTTAGCACATCTACGATCAGGTCTGATTTAGAGATGAGCGGATTCGGTTTTACTCGGTTTTACTCGGTTCTCAAAACGACATCTTATTGGCTCACGGATGTCACGTGTTTTGGATAGCCAATAAGATGCCGTTTTGAGAACCGAGTAAAACCGAATCCGCTCATCTCTAGTCTGAATTAGGCCCTAGGATGGAGCATGGATCACTAATGCAAGCAGGATGCATCTACTTCTATCTGACACCTCCTGCTGTATTAACACATTAGTGCTATAGCTGCTGCTTCCATGTAAGCAACAGCGAAGCGATAGCACCTCCAACCACATCTGAATCCGGCCCATAGAGTGGAATTTTAACCATAAAGCACTTTAATATATAATTGCTAACAACATTATTAGAATTCTGCGTTCCAGACATATTGTTAACTTAGACACATAACAGCTGACATGTGGAATAAATGGAACCAAGGTATTTCTCACACTAGGCTAGAACGGATGAGTATGGTAATTTTCCTGTCCAGTAGTGTGTTCCAGTTAATTGCTATCCTGGTTAACAAATGCTGGATTTCTCCATTGTAGGTACTTTTCTATTTTGAGGCAGGTGCTTGCATTCATGTTGGCACACACATGATTTTACGTATTTTCATAGCCTGTGAAGTTAGAGTATAGTTTGGTTGGTATGCTAGTTGTAATGGGAAAATCTCAGGATGATCTGCTGCTGTTCCCTACCTACCTTCAGGAGCGCTACTGAAGATTTTCAATATATCCTACTGTTTACCCATTTTAGGTTGGTTAGCCCCTTAAAAGGAAAAAAAGAAGTAGCAACTCCCAACATTCTGTTTGTAGAGCACGTGACAAACCTTTGAAAGTGAATTGTTAAGGGTCTTTTATGCCACTGCTCAGCCTTTGAGTTCATTTCCTTTATGCTGAGTGTGATAAAATAATTTTATTCCTTTGTGAGACATGACACATCTGCATTTTTCTCCAGAGGCATGTGGTTGAAAGAAGAGCTTTCTGCATCCACGGGCAGCAGATCCGCAGTAAAATATTCTTGAAGCCTTGTTTCAGTTTGAAGGTGATCTGTAGTGATGATCTTGTTACGATTCAGAAGGAGAACAAGGAAGTTCCTCTTGTCTAGAGATGGACAGTTTAAAATCCTAAATCGGTATTCTGCATCGATGCAAGATACTCCGTGTGCATCGAAGACAAACGGCACTCTTTGATTTAAAGGATTTCACTACTGAGGAAGGGGTGTGTGTGTGTGTGTGTGTGTGTGTGTGTGTGTGTGTGTGTGTGTGTGTGTGTGTGTGTGTGTAAGGGGGGAAAGGGTGCGTGAGTGTAAATGAAGGAGACCGGAATCTCTCTGGGGGCTCCCTGACACCCCACAAACAGCTGATCAGAGAGTTTAGCACTGGGAAGTAAGATTGATGGCAATATTGAGTCTAAATTATCGAAGCAGGCAAAACATCTGACTGGTAGTATCAATCCAAATATTCGCTGATGTCTGACCTTCAGCACTGATGTTTTCAATTCATTGATGCTCGATATCTAGCCCTACTCTTACCAGCTCTTCATGGAAGCAAAGTGCTATAATTCCTGGGAAACTATATTCCAGTCCGTATGATACCATCACCTCTGAGCTGCCCTTATGGATCTTCAGGGCTAAAGAAAAAAAGCCATGGCTCTCCCACCTCAATATATACTGAGGTGTGGGTGGTAGGATTTCAAATTATACAGAAGTTTGGATACTTTGTATTCAATAGTTTGGTTCATATAATCAAAATGGGGTACTGTCACAGCATTGCACCCCAACCTGCGCTCAGATACGCTAACCTGACGCAGGTAGGCAGTTGTGACGTGGGTTTTATTCAAGCTACCACCACAAAGAATATTATAATAGCCCTCTTGCGTTCGCCAGACACTTAAATCACACTTTTAAAATCCACAGTTATTACACACATGTAGCATCGGCCTCTCCAGGCATGTGAACTCATAGAGCATAGAGATAACGCTGATACATTTTTAGGATTTATTGAGAAAATATCTCTAGGGTTAAGTTACAAAGAAAACAGGCAAATAAACAAGACATACATTTTGTGGAATGCAGATTGACTTCAAGTAAATGGAAAGGAATAAAAAGTCGAAAAACCTAAATAAGCTGACTCCGAGGTTCTAGGTGATCTAAGTGGGGGAGACCATGTGAGCAGAAGATGGGGCCACTCCTAGTTCCCCAGACCCACTCCCTGTATCCCCCACCCTTCCAGGCAGCAGAATTTAAACATTATGGCTAACTATGAATAGAGAAGTCATTTTAATGTTTCTTCAGCAAGAAAATAATCCGCTTCTATTCCAAGCCTTTTCTGATGGCAAACTCATCCGTGTCCTCAAACAAGTTGGGTTCGTGTGACCGGTAGTCGGGAGACCGCCGGTCACCATACTGACACTGGGATCCTGGTTTTTAGATGGCAGGGGGGGGGGGGGGGTAGCGCAATGAGGACCGTTGCGGGCTTGCTGCGCTCACCACGAATAGGGTTTGGTGGCTCACGGTGCTCGCCACTGGTTATATTCCCCCTCTATGGGTATCGAGGACACGAGTCGGAATAGTCCCTGTTGGCATGCCGACCAGCGGGCTATTCAGTGTTCGGGATCTCAGCATCGGTATTGTGACCGGTGTTCTCCTGAGCTCCGGTCACGTAACCGCATCCCTTCTCAAACTACTCCCAATGTGTTGATGGTCAATTAATTTGTTTATGCAAGGTGCTTTCACATGTAATCTGTGCATTCTATTCTCAGTTCAGTAGAGTTGGGGGTACTTCCTTACCTCCATAGACCTATAAACTGCTTAATTCTCTTTACTAATTGTAATTCATGCGAGTACAGATAAGACACTGCATTAAGCAGTGTCTTTTAAAGAAATGGCTTGCCTATATTTGGTATCCGGTACTCCAACTTCACTCCCAACAACTTGCATTGATACAGGCTTGTCTGTCTCCCTTGCAGGATTTCCTCCACTTTAGGCATGCCTTCAAAGGCATGGTGGCAGATTCTGTATTTTTAACCAGATTTAGGCACAAGTGGTACCACAGTTCAACATCTATGGTGGCAGGATCCAAGGATGAAGGAATATGGGGCACATATTTTAGAGCCAGACTGATTTGTACACACAATAGATTCTAGCTTCATAGGTTGGGGTTCTCATAAGCTTACAGAATTTGAGCAGTGCACGTGGCTTTGGAGATAAAAACAATAAAAGGTAGCTAACATTCTGGAAATTGGGAAAGCGTGGCATGTGATTCAACATACAGTATGTTTCAGTGCTTTTTACTATACAAATATATTATGATCTTTTCTGACAGTCGAGTTACAGTTTTTCGGAAATCTCCATGGAGTTTCCAGGAGCAGGATCATGATGTCAGAGGTATCATCAGCCACTGCATGGGCAGATAACAGCTTTGAGTCCTTTTCTTGCTTAACATGGCAGGCAAATCCACATTATAGCCAATTATCTTTGCCTATATCAAGAGAATGTGTCCTGCAGGAAGATGCTCTTCAATTATTAGTACAGTAACCTGGATTCACCCCAGATAAGTCTGTTGGGGTCGACCCGCTCCTGTCACAGAGACATAAGGGTGAAAGGAACAGGTGCCCTGTCACTTGCATGGAACTTCCACCTTTGGATTATGGTCCTTTCTTGATCATTATCTGCGCTCTATGGAAGGTCTGAAAAGAATAAGCAAGTCATAGAATTACTTCCATTTTGACTTTGCCATCTGCGGTTTGTAGTGGCTTGGGGAATAGACCTGGTACATCCTCGCCCTCTGTCACTAAGGTCACATATTCAGCACCAGAGGCCATTTGTTCATCCAGACCTGTGTCTTGGCTTTTTTGGTGGTAGGGATATTGAACATTTCTTGCTGAGAAGTAAGGCAGTCTCTGACAGGGTGATTAATGTGCTAATTGAAGCTAGGGAAATAAATTGTACCTTTACTTGCTATAGGATTTAGAAAAAAAATGATATGATTCAGGATAATCCTGCTGCTGCCAGCATTATAGATAGTCTTGATTTTCTTCAGGTTGGCAACAACAAGAGTCTTGGGGGTAAATTTACTAAAGCTTCTAAAACAGAGAATTGGTGATGTTGCCCTTAACAACCAATCAGATGCTGTCTATCATTTTCTAAAAGGCAACAGAGAAATGATAGACAGCGCCTGATTGGTTGCTATGGGCAACATCACCAATTCTCTGTTTTAGAAGCTTTAGTAAATTTACCCCTTGATCTCTATTCTGGAGGTTCAAGTGTCTGCATTTAGTGTCTTTCTGGACACTAGTGTAGCATTTGATGATCTTTTGTGATTATTATTGTTTTATTCTTGTAACAAGCAATGAAGAGCTTTTGTCCTGGTATCAAGCCTTTTATTTCACCTTGGCCTTTCAGTGTTCTCCTACACAGTCTAATGTCTTCTCCTTTCGAGCCTTTGCAGGGTGTCTTTCCCAAGTGGATCACATTTACATTACATCAACCCATTAAGTTGGGGTATCAGATGCCTTATGGAGTCTTTTCTGATCATCTCTATTAAAAAAAAGTATTGTTGTGAATGAATTCTACCTCAGGTGGTTTCCACTACACAGGTAGAGTCACACTATACATCTTCCGGAGTTGTTTTTTCTTCCTCTCTCTTTTCAACTGATTAGGGAGTTAACCCATTCATGTAGACTGCCATGGAGTATTTCAGGGGATTTAACCATATATGATTATCTAATTTTACTGTATTACCAAGGTTGCAGCATGTTGCCAGTTGACTAACCTAAACTAGATCCACTATGTAATATCTTTGTTATTGTGTAATTGGGAAGAAGAAGAATACAGACAATGCACACAGCTTTTTTTTAGGCCCATAGGTTTATAACTGTGACAGTCCTTATTTTAATGTAAAACTGTCACTAATGCTGCTTTCACACATGTGACCCGGGAATTTGCCGGGTCTAGCGCGCCGGCAAATTCCCGGGTCTCCGCTCTGATAGCCTGGTCGGGAGCAGGGTCAAGGAACCAGACCTACCTAAATCACGTTTTGATGCACATTCACGTGCAAAAATCTGGGATTTAGGTGCTAGTGTGAAATGGGTATAAATGATACAGTAACTCTGGTAAATCCTACACAATTAATTAAAAATGCGTTCAGTTGTCTTTAAATTGTAAACTATAGCCATTTTCTTTAAAAAAAGAGAAATTGGTTTAATTATGTGTTTATTATTTAAATGCACTCTTAAATACTATAAACACTTTTATTTGCTGAAATATAATTACTGGCTGTAATTTTTCCTTCATTAGTAAAAGTTGTAAAAATCAATCATTTGTCATGGTTTAACAGCCTCCTATACTCTGCTTAATGCCACTATAGCTTTCTACGTTGGCCTGCTATCTTATTTGCCATTTTTGGGGGATTCATGTTGATTTCCTTAATGTTTCACACACTTCACATACTTTACACAGCAGAATTAACATGCATCATCTACTTGATGCCCGCCTCTTGTAATTGAATTGTATCGGCTGGTCCAGTTTTCTTGGCAAAAGTCCACTTCGATGTGCAGGGAAGTGAATGCAGGACTTTACAGTAAGGAACTCACTGTGAATACCACTTTCAGACAGAAACATCTCAAATTCCTGTTTTTTTCCGGTTTTGTGAAGCCGGGAATGGACTGTTTGTATGGCACACAGAGATGAGGTCATGAAAAATGGGTGGTGACTAATCACATCATTGCATTAACCATGGCCGACGAGTTACTTCTGAGTAGCCCGGAGTTCCTGAGTTCTTGCTGTTTTTTGCCGTTTCACACAGCAAATGAGAGCCTGATGCAGCTGCTTGTACTGTGCTGCCTGGCACAGTCTTATACCAAGAGGAGAAGGGAGCAATTCTCTCTCATTTGTCACCCCTGCGGCACAATTGTGACCTCAGATGCCAGTGCCACGTCCGCTCAGCCATTCGCCAGTGCCCCGCCAGCTCAGCCAATCAGCGCTGTTAACCATGACCCGTTTCTAAAATCCCGGGTCGGACCCTTTCAGACAGCCGGCACCCCATGTACGAGCCGGGAAAAACCCAAGTAGAAACCTGGGTTGAAGTCCCGTGAATACAGTCCCGTGTTGACTCTTTCAGACAGAAAAAAAAATCCAGGGTCGACCCTTCCAGAGCCGTGAAATTACTGGGTTCTTTTCTCTCTCTGAAAGAACCACAGAGAGAGCATCTCACAGGTGCAAAGCTTCGCTATTCCAACAGTACATGTCTTTTTCACACCAATATACAGTACTGTTAATTCATCCTCTAATGCCTGAAAGGGAGCTCTTGTAATATTTTAATGACATATTTAAACGTTTCCAATGCAGCACAATTTAGGCCTATTTCGTATGTGTTACCATGCGCTCCAGTACAATGCATTATGTTAGTAAAAGAAGCAACACATAAAATCCTTTAAAAATACATTTAAAGTGCGTCACTAATGCTTTGTTTCAAGGAGGTTTTTTAACCAATCTTCCCTGCACAAGTGTTGGCACTTTTCTTACATACCATGGTCTTTATAATTGAAACATTTTTCATACATTTTTTTTTTTTATATAGGATGCTGCTTCCGCAAACTTTATTTTTATTTTTAAAACAGCAGTGATTAGCACCAAAGAAAGTCTTCTAGTGAAGCCTCAAAAATTGCAGCCAAATTTGCATCATAAACTTTTGTTGACAGGAATCGAGGGGGGACCAAGAAATCAAATAGGGGATGATTCATGTAAGCGTTACCTCTCACATGCTTTTAACCCAGGTCAAGTGCCATGAGCAATTCATTTATAAGTCCCATAATCATATTTGCTCTCTGGAATAGGGATACCTGTGAAGGTACAGATATGTCCTCATACATCTTTACTGCAGTCATGCCAAACAGACCCCTTTCAGAACCAGTGAGATTCTTTCTTATGACACCTGTACACTGGCAGATTTATCTGTCCAATTTGTCTGGTGAGAACAAATATCTGGTAATGTATGGGAGCAAATGACAATCAACCATTATCTCCCAAACACTCACAAACAAAATTGAATGTAATTTATGATAGCTGTTGAAATCTAAAAAGCTTCTATATGTCGGTATGTGTAAAGTGACCCATGTAACATTGTATTACCGTGCCTAAAGGTAATGGATGAATCTGCTGTGGATGAGTACATGAACTTCATTGCTCTAGAAGTAATTTGACTTTTTAATTTATTTAAATATAACTGTTTAGTCATTCTGGTCACTAGATGTCACTGTTAGCCAGTGAAACCATTTAGCTTATATATGTGACTCAACTGACATTTTTCAGTTATTTTGCAAATGCAAATATTAGGAATTGAAAAGAAGATGTTAATTAATTCCCTTTCAGACCGCCTGAGGTGGGTCACACACGGGAGCCTGACACGGGAGCTCCCAGTGTGCGCCCCTGATCACATGATCTCCATCGACCCGGCTCCTGTTCACACCGCACAGTGAGCCGGGTTGAAGATGAGTTCAACCCTGCACGCGACCAGGGTTGAAATACTGGGTCGCTCAACCTGGTATTTCAACTCCTTGCACCTTTCAGACCACACCTGAAACTGGTTATGCGCCAAAAATTTTAGTGTTCTGGTGGTTGTTGTTATTGCTGTTTCCTGTATCTGTATTCATGTTACTAAGAGTTCTGCTGCTAGTATAGGAGATGATTCAGGAGCATAAAGTTCTTCTCTAGCTTGGAAATACAGATTGTATACAGTGGGGTCGATTCAATTCGTCAACTTAAGAATAGCGCCGGGAATTAGCTCCCGACGCTATTCAATTCAGCTGCTAGTGACCCGCAATTGTCGGGAATTCTTCTCTCATCCCCGTGGGATGAGAGAAGAAACCCGACAAAAGTGCTGCCTCGCGGCCGGCGCGAGGCTGATTCTGTCGGGAATCAGCCTCGCGCCGGGGAGTTAAGTCGGAGAATGCCCGTTCTCCCGACAATTCAACCTGTTTAGTCGGCGAGAACGGGCCATCGCCGACTTAACTGGAGCTGAATTGAATAGCGTCGGGAGCTAATTCCCGGCGCTATTCATAAGTTGCCGAATTGAATCGACCCCAGTGTTTGTTAAACTGGAGCATTACAAGGAAAATTATATTGCTTATGAGCATTTCTGTAGCTGTTGCATGAAAACTGTGTTGAACTTTGGGGGGTAATTCCAAGTTGATCGCAGCAGGAAATTTTTTAGCAGTTGGGCAAAACCATGTGCACTGCAGGGGAGGCAGATATAACATGTGCAGAGAGAGATAGATTTGGGTGTGGTGTGTTCAATCTGCAATCTAAATTGCAGTGTAAAAATAAAGCAGCCAGTATTTACCCTGCACAGAAACAAAATAACCCACCCAAATCTAACTCTCTCTGCACATGTTATATCTGCCCCCCCTGCAGTGCACATGGTTTTGCCCAACTGCTAAAAAATTTCCTGCTGCGATCAACTTGGAATTACCCCCCAGGTACAGATTGAGAGTTTGTTGATCATTTAGTTTTAAAGACTTGGCAAAAAATTCTTCAGTCTTTTGTAAATCATCTGGGGGTGATTGAATTGTTGCTCCGATTGGGCGTCCATTACTTTTGAAGTGCCCAAATGGACGGGGTTTAGGCTGTTTCTAGAGTCTGGTTAAGGTGTGATACAGCAGTCTCAGGAGAGGTGAATGTAGAAATTGGTGAGAATAGTTGTTGCAGAGAGGTGGATCGTTGTTGAAAATTAATAGCGTTAATATTTATGCGGGTTTGAGATTTGGTAGACTTCAGTGACATTGAGTTTGAAGTAATGGAGGAAAGCATGCAGGTGATAAGGTTGTGATCTGAGAGAGGGAAAGGAGTGTTAGTGAATTCAGAAAAAGAGCAAAGTCTGGTGAATACAAGATCAAGACAGTGGCCCTCCTGATAGAGGAGTCAGTCCATTGGAGAGGCTGAGAGGAGCTTAGAGAGAGTAGTTTGGAGGCATGGGGACATTGTGGACTGTCAGTAGCTATATTGAAATAGACCATAATGATGGTAGAGATGTCCGAGGATAAGAAGTAAGGGAGCCGAGCAGAAGAATCATCCAGAAATTGTTTGGGTTGCCCAGGTGGGCTATAAATAGCAACACGCAAAGAGAAAGGGGCAAAAATCTTAATAGAATGTATTTAACATGATATAAACGTGAGTGATGGAACCAGTGTAGAGCTTTGTATGTGAAAATCCCTACCTCCTTTACTATTATCAGGCCTGGAGGTGTGAGTGAAGTGGAGCCCACCATGTGACAGTGCTACAGGGAAGGGTGTGTCTGATTGTGTAAACCATGTTTCTGTTATAGTTAGCATATATATATATATATATATATATATATATATATATATATATATATATATATATAATGCTAATTTTTATTTTTTTTAAATGTAAAGGTCATGGATAGATGTTAATTTGTTTGCAAACTGAGCGTATATTCCATAAGGCACATTTTAGTGAATTGGAGGGAGATGGAAGACACGTGATGTTTTTAAGGTTTGTTGGATTTACATTTTGTTGTGAATCAGCTGAATGTGAGTGTGGTTTGTGGATGGGACCTGGATTTGATGATATGTCACCAGTTAGTAGAAGCAGAAGGAGAGAGAGAATAAGTATAGTTGCTGGAGGTGTGTGATAGGTTTTTTTTTATGGTGACAGGTTGAGGATGTTACAGTCAGTGTATATAGATAAGTTAAAAGTTTGAGTGTCAATAAGAGGGGAGTAGATTAATAAGGCTGCAATGTGCACGGAGAGATGAGTTGCAGTGATAGTGAAGGATATTACCACTTTAAAGTGGATACCATGAAGTGTTATTAGAAAAAAGTTTGTGGAACATGGTGTTTTTGGAATCAAAGTATAGATATTTGTGAAAAATATTATACCACCCCAGCTCCCTTGGGAACTTTATCAATTTCTGTTATTTAAAAATGTTTACACTTTGTAATTTCTACACTCTGACAACTGCCCCCATAACTGAGTGCAATGTTATAGTAGGTCTAACTAACAAAGGCTACAGCTGAAGCCTTAATCAAAGGACTTAAATTACCCTGTGTTATTTTTATTTATTTTTAAGTTAGAGTGTTTTTATTCAGAAAAGATGTTGGGTACAGATATCACACAGCGTACATAACCAGGTGAAACACATATTAGTAGTACACAGAATAAAGTATTTGAAAAAAACATATCCATGAGGAAGCACCATGTATAGTATAGAAAGCACAGCTATATCAAATTGTCTGGAAATCAAGTACCCATTAGTAGACACCAATACTGGAAGTGCACGTTATCACACGGTTTCATGTACTGAAAAGGTGGTGAAATCCGTAAACCGTATATAAAACATCATTGAACATATTTACTAAATGAGTTGCATTTGCAACAACTAATCTAACCTAGAAGATACAAAACATAAAGGGAGGGGGGGGGGCGGGAAGTGAAATCACAATGATAAAGGTGCACCACGGTCCAGGGCTCAACAAATCACGGAACGCAAATACCCATTATATGAGAAGGCCAGGGGAGGAGTATGGAGAGTCAAGCCAGGGAGACCAGATTTTCTCAAATTTAGAGGTAGCGTTATGTTTCATATATATGAAGCGGTCTTTGGAAAGAGTGTCATTCACCAAGACCTTGAATGCAGAAAGTGAGGGACTACTAGCAGCCATCCACAATCTCACAACGCACACCTTAGCTAAAGCACAGATATTATGAACATACAGAGTCTCCCATCTGGACATAGAAGTAGAGCCTCCCATCCCCAAAAGACAAAACTTCGGGGTAAGCAAGTTCCCAGATATCCCCGTGCACCTCCAGAATCGACCTGATCCCAGACTAGAACACCTGCACTGACGGACAATCCCACACAAGATGCCAGAAGGAGCCTACAGCAACACCAAATTTAGGGCAGACGTTTGAGTGACCAGTCCCAAACCTAGCCAGCCGGACCGGTGTCCTATATGTTCTATGTAGAATAAAAAGCTGGATCTGTTGAAATCTAGGGGACTTAGTGACTATGCCAGGGTACTCCCAAGGCAAGAGCTCAGTCATCCTCGTGTATAGGGCCCAGATCTCCCTCCCATTTCTTACGGAGACGAGAGAGCGGGTCCGTGTGAAGTTTAGTAAGGAGATATACATAGGCGAGGGAAGTCGCCTTAACTCGGCCCAATTTGCTCACAAAGGTCTTACTGGGAAATGGGAGGAGTACAGGGCGTGAGTCCATGAACTGAGTCTGTAGAGTGTGCCGGAGTTGTACGTACCTATAAAAATATGAATTGGGTAAATTGTACTCATCTTTTAATTGTTGAAAAGATTTTAATGTATCGTTCCTGTATAATTGGGATATTGAGATTATGGATCTGGGAGCCCAAACCTCCTCTCCCGCAAGGGTTTTCAATTCAGGGAGCCAGCTAGAGTACCAGAGGGGAGTATCCGGGTCCAAACTATCAAATTGAAGAAGAACCCTTAGGGCCTGCCAAATTTTTGTAGCCTGAATCACAATGGGAGAGGAAAACTGAGATATGCACCCACTTAATAAAACTTGCGTGGGAGAGAGGCCAGGATAATAGCATTACATAAACACCCAGTGTAAAGAACTGACATCAGTATCTTGCACCCAGGTACTAAGGTGTTCCAACTGAGCAGCATAGTAATACATCTGAAAATTAAGCAACGCCAATCCGCCATCACATTTCTGCCTGGTTAGCGTATTGATCTGTATTCTGGGTCTCCTATTAGCCCATATTAGAGACGATAAAATACTATTCAATTTCCTGAAGAATGTCGGAAAAATGTAAACTGGAGATTGCAAAACAATCTACAAAATTTTAGGCAATAATAACATCTTAATAAGGCTGACCCTGCCAGTCACAGTTAACGGGAGCTTACACCAAGTTTTAGATTTACGCGTAACTTGCATAAGCGGGTCGAGGTTCAGAGGTATGAAATCAGAAGGGACGTTTGTAATTTGGATACCAAAGTATTTAAAGTGTGCTGTCCAGCGAAGCGGTAACGGAATTTTTGGAACAGCAGGAGGATACCCTGGGTTATTTAAACACTAGTCCATGTATGCGCCATAAAGTACACTCACTGAACAACATCTTCAAAAGAGACAATATCGGGAAGCGGTGAAGATACCGCCGCATGGGATCCCGGTGATCCAATGCCAACGCCAGGAATCCCACACAGCGGTGCAATGCCAGCTCCGGAATCCCAGCGCCACAGGCGTTTCTCCACAACATCCATAGAGGGAGAATATAACCTGTGGTGAGCGCAGTGAGACACTGTACCCGCAGTGCTGTGAGCGCAGCAAGCCCGGCTTACTAGCGCTCGCCCCGCAGCCGGCATCCTGGTGGCTGGGATGCCGCTGTCGGTATTTTGACGGCTGGCATCCTGGCCATCTGTATTGCAAACTGATTCCACAATATTAACTACAAGCAAGTACTAATATTGTACACATACATTTAAATACATAGCTAAATTATACATTAGTGTGAATACAGATTAGGAGTTGTAGTTGTTTGCAGGATGTCAATGAAAATCATGTACGCTGGCTATACAGCCGAGGATGCTTGTGGGTTAATGCAAACTGGGACTTGTAGTAAACAGCAATGAAAATCACGTATCGGTGTCAGATCCCTGAGATGTGCAACCTTTGCTTGGAGCTGGGAGGACTTGTCCAGCCTCTGTTTTCTCCGAATCTCGCATTACTGCACCCTCTATATGCTGCACAGGGAGATCTGACTTTTCATGAATTTCTTCTCGCGCCTCAGGAGTCAACGATAAGAAATGTCTCTTGGCGGCTAACAGCCACCTGAACAGAGCAACAATTGAATTGCTTTGTTTTGCGCCCAGTGTTGGTGTGGTGGAAAACAAATGAATTGCCCCCAGAGTGTGTCATGTTTGAGAAACACATGGCATGATGCTGGAACCATTTTGGAAATGGCTCGCAAACTATTTCTCGGAAATTGCAAAACATTTGAAGCCTCACAGGAAATTCTCTAACTTTACAAGTTTGAAAGATGTCCATGATGTGCTTGACGTATTGCAAGTACACTCAAGCACGTGTGCTGTAGTTGAAGAGCTAACCTCCCCAAATCACAGGCAAAAGCATTGGAGACGGTGGCTTTTTGAATTTGGTGACAATTCACTGTAAGCCTAGAGCTACTCGCATCACAGAGGGCCAAAGCTTTAGCCAAATGTCCTGCGGAGGTGGCCATTTCTGAGCAGTGGCATCTTCTAGGATCATTACTGTTCACAGCTGCCTTATGGTAGCATTTGCCGTTTGAAAACATCTGTTTGCAATTTCATACTAATAAGTTAGGGTTTGATGTAGCGTTAGGAGCTAATCAAATTGAAAGGGTGCAAATATGCATGTGGACAAACCATATTGCATACAATGAATGAAAATCCTTTACGGGTTGGGTATGGGACGCCGGCGGTCCGTATACTCACTGTGGCATACCCAATGTGCATAATCCCGATAGGGTAAGGTAAGTATATTTCTCTAACGTCCTAGTGGATGCTGGGGACTCCGTCAGGAACATGGGGAATAGCGGCTCCGCAGGAGACATGGCACATCTAAAGAAAGCTTTTAGGATCACATGGTGTGTACTGGCTCCTCCCCCCATGACCCTCCTCCAAGCCTCAGTTAGGTTTTTGTGCCCGTCCGAGCAGGGTGCAATCTAGGTGGCTCTCCTAAAGAGCTGCTTAGAAAAAGTTTTTTTAGGTTTTAAATCTCAGTGAGTCCTGCTGGCAACAGGCTCACTGCATCGAGGGACTTAGGGGAGAGATTTTCAACTCACCTGCGTGCAGGATGGATTGGAGTCTTAGGCTACTGGACATAGCTTCAGAGGGAGTCGGAACACAGGTCATCCTGGGGTTCGTCCCGGAGCCGCGCCGCCGACCCCCCTTACAGATGCTGAAGATCGGAGGTCCGGAAACAGGCGGCAGAAGACTCTTCAGTCTTCATGAAGGTAGCGCACAGCACGGCAGCTGTGCGCCATTGTTGCTACACACTTCTCACTGACCAGTCACGGAGGGTGCAGGGCGCTGCTGGGGGCGCCCTGGGCAGCAATATTAAATACCTTTAGTGGCAAAGAATACATCACATATAGCCATTAAGGCTATATGTATGTATTTAACCCAGGCCAGATTTCTCAAAACCCAGGAGAAAAGCCCGCCGGAAAAGGGGCGGAGCTTATTCTCCTCAGCACTCAGCGCCATTTTCCTGCTCCGCTCCGCTGTGAGGAAGGCTCCCAGGACTCTCCCCTGCACTGCACTACAGAAACAGGGTAACAAAGAGAAGGGGGGCATAAATTGGCGATATTTATATATTAAAAGCGCTTATAACAAAAACAACACCTTTTAGGGTTGTTTATATACATTTATAGCGCTTTTGGTGTGTGCTGGCAAACTCTCCCTCTGTCTCCCCAAAGGGCTAAGGGGGTCCTGTCTTCGATTAGAGCATTCCCTGTGTGGATGCTGTGTGTCGGTACGTGTGTCGACATGTATGAGGACGATGTTGGTGTGGAGGCAGAGCAATTGCCGGTAATGGTGATGTCACCCCCTAGGGAGTCGACACCGGAATGGATGGCTTTAGTTATGGAATTACGTGATAATGTTAGTACATTACAAAAGTCAGTAGACGAAATGAGACGGCCGGAAAACCAGTCAATACCGGCTCAGGCGTCTCAGACACCGTCAGGGGCTGTAAAACGTCCCTTACCTCAGTCAGTCGACACGGGTACCGACACAGATGAATCTAGTGTCGACGGTGAAGAAACAAACGTATTTTCCAACAGGGCCACACGTTATATGATCACGGCAATGAAGGAGGCTTTGCAGATCTCTGATACTGCTGGTACCTCAAAAAGGGGTATTATGTGGGGGGTGAAAAAACTACCTGTAGCTTTTCCAGAATCAGAGGAATTGAATGACGTGTGTGATGAAGCGTGGGTTAACCCAGATAGAAAACTGCTAATTTCTAAGAAGTTATTGGCATTATACCCTTTCCCACCAGAGGTTAGGACGCGCTGGGAAACACCCCCTAGGGTGGATAAGGCGCTCACACGTTTATCAAAGCAAGTGGCGTTGCCGTCTCCTGATACGGCCGCCCTCAAGGATCCAGCGGATAGGAGGCTGGAAACTAACCTGAAAAGTATATACACTCATACTGGTGTTATACTGCGACCGGCAATAGCCTCAGCCTGGATGTGCAGTGCTGGGGTAGTGTGGTTGGATTCCCTGACTGAAAATATTGATACCCTGGATAGGGACAGTATTTTATTGACTCTAGAGCAATTAAAGGATGCGTTTCTTTATATGCGAGATGCTCAGAGGGATATTTGTACTCTAGCATCAAGAGTAAGTGCGATGTCCATATCTGCCAGAAGAAGTTTATGGACGCGACAGTGGTCAGGTGATGCGGATTCCAAAAGGCATATGGAAGTGTTGCCATATAAAGGAGAGGAATTATTTGGGGTCGGTCTATAGGATCTGGTGGCCACGGCAACTGCCGGCAAATCCACTTTTTTACCTCAGACCCCCTCCCAACAGAAAAAGACACCGTCTTTTCAGCCGCAGTCCTTTCGCTCCTATAAAAACAAGCGAGCAAAAGGACAGTCTTATCTGCCGCGAGGCAGAGGAAAGGGTAAGAGAGGGCAGCAAGCAGCCCCTGCCCAGGACCAGAAGCCCGCCCCGGATTCTACAAAGCCATCAGCATGACGCTGGGGCTTTACAAGCGGACTCAGGAGCGGTGGGGGGTCGACTAAAGATTTTCAGCAATCAGTGGGCTCGCTCACAGGTGGACCCGTGGATCCTGCAGATAGTATCTCAGGGTTACATGTTGGAGTTCGAAAGGTCTCCCCCTCGCCGGTTCCTAAAGTCTGCTTTACCAACGTCTCCCTCAGAAAGGACGACGGTATTGGAAGCCATTCACAAGCTGTATTCTCAGCAGGTGATAGTCAAGGTACCCCTCCTACAACAGGGAAAGGGGTATTATTCCACACTATTTGTGGTACCGAAGCCGGACGGTTCGGTAAGACCTATTCTAAATCTGAAATCCTTGAACCTGTACATACAGAAATTCAAGTTCAAGATGGAGTCACTCAGAGCAGTGATAGCGAATCTGGAAGAAGGGGACTTCATGGTGTCCCTGGACATAAAAGATGCTTATCTGCATGTCCCAATTTACCCCTCACACCAAGGGTATCTCAGGTTCGTGATACAAGACTGTCATTATCAGTTTCAAACGCTGCCGTTTGGTTTGTCCACGGCCCCTCGGGTCTTTACCAAGGTAATGACCGAAATGATGGTTCTTCTACGAAGAAAAGGCGTATTAATTATCCCTTACTTGGACGATCTCCTGATAAGGGCAAAGTCCAGAGAACAGCTGGAAGTCGGTGTAGCACTAACCCAAGTAGTGCTTCAGCAACACGGGTGGATTCTGAATCTTCCAAAATCTCAATTGACCCCGACAACACGTCTGCTGTTCCTGGGAATGATTCTGGACACGGTTCAGAAAAAGGTGTTTCTCCCGGAGGAGAAAGCAAGGGAGTTATCCGAACTGGTCAGGAACCTCCTAAAACCAGGAACTGTGTCAGTACATCAATGCACAAGAGTCCTGGGAAAGATGGTGGCTTCTTACGAAGCAATTCCATTCGGCAGATTCCATGCACGAACATTTCAGTGGGATCTGCTGGACAAATGGTCCGGATCGCATCTGCACATGCATCAGCGGATAACACTGTCACCAAGAACAAGGTTGTCTCTCCTGTGGTGGTTGCAGAGTGCCCATCTGTTAGAGGGCCGCAGGTTCGGCATACAGGACTGGGTCCTGGTGACTACGGATGCCAGCCTACGGGGCTGGGGAGCAGTCACACAGGGAAGAAACTTCCAGGGTGTATGGTCAGACCTGGAGACGTCTCTTCACATAAATATACTGGAGCTAAGAGCGATATACAATGCTCTAAGCTTGGCAAAACCGCTGCTTCAGGGTCAGCCGGTGTTGATCCAGTCGGACAACATCACGGCAGTCGCCCACGTAAACAGACAAGGCGGCACGAGAAGCAGAAGAGCAATGACAGAAGCTGCAAGGATTCTTCGCTGGGCGGAAAATCATGTCATAGCACTGTCAGCAGTGTTCATCCCGGGAGTGGACAACTGGGAAGCAGACTTCCTCAGCAGACACGACCATCACCCGGGAGAGTGGGGACTTCATCCGGAAGTTTTCCACATGATTGTGAACCGTTGGGAAAAACCAAAGGTGGATATGATGGCGTCTCGCCTCAACAAAAAACTGGACAGATATTGCGCCAGGTCAAGAGACCCTCAGGCAATAGCTGTGGACGCTCTGGTAACACCATGGGTGTACCAGTCAGTGTATGTGTTTCCTCCTCTGCCTCTCATACCAAAGGTACTGAGAATTATTCGGAAAAGGGGAGTAAGAACAATACTAGTGGCTCCGGATTGGCCAAGAAGAACTTGGTATCCGGAACTTCAAGAGATGCTCACGGAGGATCCGTGGCCTCTACCTCTAAGAAGGGATCTGCTTCAGCAGGGACCTTGTATGTTCCAAGACTTACCGCGACTGCGTTTGACGGCATGGCGGTTGAACGCCGGATTCTAAAAGAAAAGGGCATTCCAGAGGAAGTTATTCCTACCTTGATTAAGGCTAGGAAGGAAGTGACCGCACAACATTATCACCGCATTTGGAGAAAATATGTTGCGTGGTGTGAAGCCAAGAAGGCCCCAACGGAAGAATTTCAATTGGGTCGATTCTTACATTTCCTGCAGGCAGGATTGTCTATGGGCCTCAAATTGGGGTCTATTAAAGTTCAAATTTCGGCCTTATCAATCTTCTTCCAGAAGGAATTGGCTTCAGTGCCTGAAGTACAAACTTTTGTCAAGGGTGTACTACATATACAGCCCCCGATTGTGCCCCCAGTGGCACCGTGGGATCTAAACGTAGTTTTGGATTTTCTCAAATCTCATTGGTTTGAGCCTCTCAAATCTGTAGATTTGAAGTATCTTACATGGAAAGTAACCATGCTACTGGCCCTGGCTTCAGCCAGGAGAGTTTCAGAGTTGGCGGCTTTATCGTACAAAAGCCCATATCTGATTTTCCATTCGGACAGGGCAGAACTGCGGACACGTCCTCATTTTCTCCCTAAGGTGGTTTCGGCTTTTCACTTGAACCAGCCTATTGTGGTGCCTGCGGCTACTAGCGACTTGGAGGACTCCAAGTTACTGGACGTTGTCAGAGCATTAAAAATATATATTTCAAGGACAGCTGGAGTCAGAAAATCTGACTCGTTGTTTATATTGTATGTACCCAACAAGATGGGTGCTCCTGCGTCTAAGCAGACGATTGCGCGTTGGATCTGTAGCACAATCCAACTTGCACATTCTGTGGCAGGCCTGCCACAGCCTAAATCTGTAAAGGCCCACTCCACAAGGAAGGTGGGCTCATCTTGGGCGGCTGCCCGAGGGGTCTCGGCATTACAACTTTGCCGAGCAGCTACGTTGTCAGGGGAGAACACGTTTGTAAAATTTTACAAATTTGATACTCTGGCTAAGGAGGACCTGGAGTTCTCTCATTCGGTGCTGCAGAGTCATCCGCACTCTCCCGCCCGTTTGGGAGCTTTGGTATAATCCCCATGGTCCTGACGGAGTCCCCAGCATCCACTAGGACGTTAGAGAAAATAAGAATTTACTTATCGATAATTCTATTTCTCATAGTCCGTAGTGGATGCTGGGCGCCCATCCCAAGTGCGGATTGTCTGCAATACTTGTACATAGTTATTGTTACAAAAATCGGGTTATTATTATTGTTGTGAGCCATCTTTTCAGAGGCTACTTCGTTTGTTATCATACTGTTAACTGGGTTCAGATCACAAGTTGTACAGTGTGATTGGTGTGGCTGGTATGAGTCTTACCCGGGATTCAAGATCCTTCCTTATTGTGTACGCTCGTCCGGGCACAGTACCTAACTGAGGCTTGGAGGAGGGTCATGGGGGGAGGAGCCAGTACACACCATGTGATCCTAAAAGCTTTCTTTAGATGTGCCCTGTCTCCTGCGGAGCCGCTATTCCCCATGGTCCTGACGGAGTCCCCAGCATCCACTACGGACTATGAGAAATAGAATTCTCGGTAAGTAAATTCTTATTTTACCTTCCTCCCCCCGGCCCTCTAATCCTATCACCCCTTTCCCACAGCCTAACCCGGTGGTGCCGAAACCTAACAAAACCCCCCTCCCCCCTGCAGCATACCTCTCTGGCGCAGTGGTGTGTGGACATTCGGGATTCCAGTGTCGGGCTGGAGGGCCTATTCGGGATGCCGGTGTCGCCATTCCGATTACTGTGCAGTATTTGACTGGTGGGATCCTGACCAGATCTCTCCTATACGCATTTTTTATTTCTCTATCGTCCTAGTGGATGCTGGGGTTCCTGAAAGGACCATGGGGAATAGCGGCTCCGCAGGAGACAGGGCACAAAAAGTAAAGCTTTAGGATCAGGTGGTGTGCACTGGCTCCTCCCCCTATGACCCTCCTCCAAGCCAGTTAGATTTTTGTGCCCGGCCGAGAAGGGTGCAATCTAGGTGGCTCTCCTAAAGAGCTGCTTAGGAAAGTTTAGCTTAGGTTTTTTATTTTACAGTGAGTCCTGCTGGCAACAGGATCACTGCAACGAGGGACTTAGGGGAGAAGAAGTGAACTCACCTGCGTGCAGGATGGATTGGCTTCTTGGCTACTGGACATCAGCTCCAGAGGGACGATCACAGGTACAGCCTGGATGGTCACCGGAGCCTTGCCGCCGGCCCCCTTGCAGATGCTGAAGTAAGAAGAGGTCCAGAATCGGCGGCAGAAGACTCCTCAGTCTTCTAAAGGTAGCGCACAGCACTGCAGCTGTGCGCCATTTTCCTCTCAGCACACTTCACACGGCAGTCACTGAGGGTGCAGGGCGCTGGGAGGGGGGCGCCCTGGGAGGCAAATGAATACCTATTTTGGCTAAAAATACCTCACATATAGCCTCCGGAGGCTATATGGAGATATTTAACCCCTGCCAGAATCCGTTAAGAGCGGGAGACGAGGCCGCCGAAAAAGGGGCGGGGCCTATCTCCTCAGCACACAGCGCCATTTTCCCTCACAGAAAGGCTGGAGGGAAGGCTCCCAGGCTCTCCCCTGCACTGCACTACAGAAACAGGGTTAAAACAGAGAGGGGGGGCACTAATTTGGCGATATGCTTATATATATATTAAGATGCTATAAGGGAAAACACTTATATAAGGTTGTCCCTATATAATTATAGCGTTTTTGGTGTGTGCTGGCAAACTCTCCCTCTGTCTCTCCAAAGGGCTAGTGGGTCCTGTCCTCTATCAGAGCATTCCCTGTGTGTGTGCTGTGTGTCGGTACGTGTGTGTCGACAGGTAGGAGGACGATGTTGGTGAGGAGGCGGAGCAATTGCCTGTAATGGTGATGTCACTCTCTAGGGAGTCGACACCGGAATGGATGGCTTATTTAGGAAATTACGTGATAATGTCAACACGCTGCAAGGTCGGTTGACGACATGAGACGGCCGACAAACAATTAGTACGGTCCAGACGTCTCAAAAACACCGTCAAGGGTTTTAAAACGCCCGTTTACTTTAGTCGGTCGACACAGACACAGACAGGGACACTGAATCCAGTGTCGACGGTGAATAAACAAACGTATTCCTTATTAGGGCCACACGTTAAAGGCAATGAAGGAGGTGTTACGTATTTCTGATACTACAAGTACCACAAAAGAGGGTATTATGTGGGATGTGAAAAAACTACCATAGTTTTTCCTGAATCAGATAAATTAAATAAAGTGTGTGATGATGCGTGGGTTCCCCCCGATAGAAAATTATGGGCGGTATACCCTTTCCCGCCAGAGTTAGGGCGCGTTGGGAAACACCCTTTAAGGTGGATAAGGCGCTCACACGCTTATCAAAACAAGTGGCGGTACCGTCTATAGATAGGGCCGTCCTCAAGGACCAGCTGACAAGGCTGGAAAATATAATAAAAAGTATATACACACATACTGGTGTTATACTGCGGCCAGCGATCGCCTCAGCCTGGATGTGCAGAGCTAGGGTGGCTTGGTCGGATTCCCTGACTAAAAATATTGATACCCTTGACAGGGACAGTATTTTATTGACTATAGAGCATTTCTATATATGCGAGATGCACAGAGGGATATTTGCACTCTGGCATCATGAATAAACGCGATGTCCATAACTGCCAGAAGATGTTATGGACACGACAGTGGTCAGGTGATGCAGATTCCAAACGGCACAGTATGGCCGTATACAGGAAGAGGACTTGTTTGGGGTCGGTCCATCGGACCTGGTGGTCACGGCAACTGCTGGAAAATCCACAGTTTTTTACCCTAAGTCACATCTCTGCAGAAAAAGACACCGTCTTTTCAGCCTCAGTCCTCTCGTCCCTATAAGATCATATCTGCCCAGGGATAGAGGAAAGGGAAGAAGACTGCAGCAGGCAGCCCATTCCCAGGAACAGAAGCGTTCCACCGCGTCTGACAAGTTCTCAGCATGGCGCTGAGACCGTACAGGACCCCTGGATCCTACAAGTAGTATCCCGGGGGTACAGATGGGAATGTCGAGACGTTTCCCCTTCGCAGGCTCCTGAAGTCTGCTTTACCAAGTCTCCCTCCGACAAGGAGGTAGTATGGGAAAAAATTCACAAGCTGTATTCCCAGCAGGTGATAATTAAATTACCCCTCCTACTACAGAAAAGGGGTATTATTCCACACTATATTGTGGTACTGAAGCCAGAAGGCTAGGTGAGACTTATTCTAAAAATTTGTTTTTGAACACTTACAAAGGTTCAAATTAAGATGAAGTCACTCAGAGCAGTGATAACGAACCAGGAATAAGGGGACTATATAGTGTCCCGGGACATCAGGGATGCTTACCTCTATGTCCCAAATTTGCCCTTCTCACTAAGGGTACCTCAGGTTCGTGGTGCAGAACTGTCACTATCAGTTTCAGACGCTGCCGTTTGGATTGTCCACGGCACCCTGGGGTCTTTACCAAGGTAATGGCCGAATTGATGATTCTTCTTCGAAGAAAAGGCGTCTTAATTATCCCTTACTTGGACGATCTCCTGATAGGGGCATAGTCCAGGGAACAGTTGGAGGTCGGAGTAGCACTATCTCGGATACTGCTACAATCAGCACGGGTGGATTCTAAATATTCCAAAATCGCAGCTGATCCCGACGACACGTCTGCTGTGCCTAGGGATGATTCTGGACACAGTCCAGAAAAAGGTGTTTCTCCCGGAAGAGAAAGCCAGGGAGTTATCCGAGCAAGTCAGGAACCTCCTAAAAACAGTGCATCATTGCACAAAGGTCCTGGTAAAAATGGTGGCTTCCTACGAAGCAATTCCATTCGGCAGATTTCACGTAAGAACTTTTCAGTGGGATCTGCTGGACAAATGGTCCGGATCGCATCTTCAGATGCATCAGCGGATAACCCAATATCCAAGGACAAGGGTGTCTCTCCTGTGGTGGTTATAGAGTGCTCATCTTCTAGAGGGCAGCAGATTCGGCATTCAGGATTGGATGCTGGTAACCACGGAGCCCAGCCTGAGAGGCTGGGGAGCAGTCACACAAGGAAAAAATTTCCAGGGAGTGTGATCAAGTATGGAGACTTTTCTCCACATAAATATACTGGAGCTAAGGGTAAATTTATAATGCTCTAAGCTTAGCAAGACCTCTGCTTCAAGGTCAGCCGGTATTGATCCAGTGGGAAAAACATCACGGCAGTCGCCCACGTAAACAGACAGGGCGACACAAGAAGCAGGAGGGCAATGGCAGAAACTGCAAGGACTTTTCGCTGGGCGGAAAATCATGTGATAACACTGTCAGCAGTTTTTCATCCCGGGAATGGAAACTGGGAAGCAGACTTCCTCAGCATGACCTCCACCCGGGAGAGTGGAAACTTCATTGAGAAGTTTTTTCCACATGATTGTAAACCGTTGGGAAATACCAAAGGTGGACATGATGGCGTCCCGTCTGAACAAAAAACGGGACAGGTATTGCGCCAGGTCAAGAGACCCTCAGGCAATAGATGTGGACGTTCTGGTAACACCGTGGGTGTACCAGTCGGTGTATGTGTTCCCTCCTCTGCTTCTCATACCTAAGGTGCTGAGAATTATAAGACGTAGAGGAGTAAGAACTATACTCATGGCTCCGGATTGGCCAAGAAGGACTTGGTACCCGGAACTTCAAGAGATACTTACAGAGGTCTTATGGCCTCTGCCGCTAAGAAGGGACTTGCTTCAGCAAGTACCATGTCTGTTCCAAGACTTACCGCAGCTGCGTTTGTCGGCATGGCGATGGAAAGCCGGATCCTAAGGGAAAAAAGGCATTCCGGAAGAGGTCATTCCTACCCTGGTCAAAGCCAGGAAGGAGGTGACCGCACAACATTATCACCACGTGTGGCGAAAATATGTTGCGTGGTGTGAGGCCAGGAAGGCCCCACAAAGAAATTTCAACTCGGTCGTTTCCTGCATTTCCTGCAAACAGGAGTGTCTATGGGCCTCAAATTGGGGTCCATTAAGGTTCAAATTCGGCCCTGTAAAATTTTCTTCCAGAAAGAATTGGCTTCAGTTCCTGAAGTCCAGAAGTTTGTCAAGGGAGTATTGCATATACAAACCCCTTTTTTGTGCCTCCAGTGGCACTGTGGGATCTCAACGTAGTTCTGGGATTCCTCAAATCACATTGGTTTAAAACCAGTCAAATATGTGGATTTGAAGCATCTCACATAAAAAGTGACCATGCTCTTGGCCCTGGCCTGGACCAGGCGAGTGTCAAATTGGTGGTTTTTTCTCAAAAAAGCCCATATCTGTTTGTCCATTCGGACAGGGCAGAGCTGCGGACTCGTCCCCAGTTCTCTCCCTAAGGTGGTGTCAGTGTTTCACCTGAACCAGCTTATTGTGGTGCCTTGCACCTACTAGGGACTTGGAGGACTCCAAGTTGCTAGGAGTTGTCAGGGCCCTGAAAATATGTTCCAGGACAGCTGGAGTCAGAAAATCTGACTCGCTGTTTATACTGTATGCACCCAACAAGTTGGGTGCGCCTGCTTCTAAGCAGGCGATTGCTCGTTGGATTTGTAACACAATTCAACTTGCACATTCTGAGGCAGGCCTGCCACAGTCTAAATCGGTTAAGGCCCATTCCACAAGGAAGGTGGGCTCATCTTGGGCGGCTGCCCGAGAGGTCTCGGCATTACAACTCTGCCGAGCAGCTACGTGGTCAGGGGAGAACACGTTTGTAAAATTCTACAAATTTGATATCCTGGCAAAAGAGGACCTGGAGTTCTCTCATTCGGTGCTGCAGAGTCATCCGCACTCTCCCGCCCGTTTGGGAGCTTTGGTATAATCCCCATGGTCCTTTCAGGAACCCCAGCATCCACTAGGACGATAGAGAAAATAAGAATTTACTTACCGATAATTCTATTTCTCGGAGTCCGTAGTGGATGCTGGGCGCCCATCCCAAGTGCGGATTATCTGCATTACTTGTACATAGTTACAAAAATCGGGTTATTATTGTTGTGAGCCATCTTTTCAGAGGCTCCGCTGTTATCATACTGTTAACTGGGTTTAGATCACAAGTTGTACGGTGTGATTGGTGTGGCTGGTATGAGTCTTACCCGGGATTCATAATTCCTCCCTTATTGTGTACGCTCGTCCGGGCACAGTACCTAACTGGCTTGGAGGAGGGTCATAGGGGGAGGAGCCAGTGCACACCACCTGATCCTAAAGCTTTACTTTTTGTGCCCTGTCTCCTGCGGAGCCGCTATTCCCCATGGTCCTTTCAGGAACCCCAGCATCCACTACGGACTCCGAGAAATAGAATTATCGGTAAGTAAATTCTTATTTTTTTTACTACAGGAAAGAGACATACACTGGGCAACTTTAACACTGCCAATTTAGAGTTGAACTAGGAATCTCCCCATCCCTGCTCTAAATCCAGTCCATACATTTTAATTCTTCTCCCCTTCCTCTTCAGTTCAACATGGTTTTGCTAAGATGTAAAATGTTACTTTTTTGCTGGATTTATTCCTAGATTTAAATTAAACTCTTAGGGGGGAATTCAATCAAGCGCGAGGTGTTTACCTCATGCCTAATTTTGGATTACCGCCGGTATGCATGCTCCCAGTACCCTTTGTATCCAACTAAAAAAAAGTTGTTGCTGAATTTTTAGCACTGAAAACCCTACAGAATGTAAAAAAAAAAAAAAACCATACTCACCTCTCCGATGGTCTCCTGGGGTCCCAGTGGGTCTCCCCTCCATCTTGCGACTGGGGAGGGGTCTGCTGGGAGTCTCAGGGGCTGTTGGGAGATATAGTTCTCCCACCAGCCACCTCCAGGGGGGGATTACACTGCAGGGCTGGGGTGTCACACACACCAAGGGACAATCGCATATATACACACTCATACACACTTGCAAACACTTCACACACACACACACACACACACACACACACACACACACACACACACACACACACACACACACACACACACACACACACACACACGACGTGTAGTCAGGGGAGGCAGTGCCTCCCCTGTCATTAATGAGTAAAATAATACAAAGAAGATACTTATGATACCGACACGGGTCTGGGACTCAGGGTCGACAACAAAAAGGTCGATACACCTTAGGTCGACATGGACAAAAGGTCGACAGGGAAAAAGGTCGACATGAGTTTTTTTTATGTTTTTTGGTGTCGTTTTCTTCGTAGAGTGACCGGGAACCCCAATTAGTGCACCGCGTCCCCTCGCATGGCGCCTTCGCTTCGCTCGGCACAGATTACCGTTCCAATCGTAGTCCACTTGGATCGTTAAGTATGAAAAGGTTCCAAAAAAGTAAAAAATCGTGAAAAACTCATGGCGACCTTTTTTCCATGTCGACCTTTTGTCCATGTCGACCTAAGGTATGTCGACCAATTGGTGTCGACCTAAGGTGTGTCGACCTTTTTGTTGTCGACCTGGAGTCCGGATACCGACACATAAGTATCTTCTTTATTATTTTACTTATCATTAAAGTGTGCATAATTCGTTTGGGAGGCACCGATCGTGGTGCCTCCCGTAGTGATTGGGAAAAGATATGGGAGCTGGGGGCGGGCGTGGGCGGGGCCTAGCAATGGGCAGGAAAAGCCCATTGAAATTGCATGGGAAAGCGGCACCATTAGAGGTGCCGCTTTCATACTGGGACGTGCTTTCAACCTATGAAAGCACGCCGCTGTGAGTGAGGCCACAGTGATTGGCCAGCGGATCCGTCACTGGATCCGCTGTCAATCACTATGTGGGCGTCGGTGGCGGCGGAGGTGCGGTATGCGGCGGGCCGGACGGCGGAGGTGCTGGCGGCGGAGATGCGGGCGGCGGTAGCGGCGGCGGGACGCGGCATTCAGGAGCATTGTGCAGAGTTTGGCAGCGGAAGCGGTACCCATTTAAAAAATAGCGCCTCAAGGTCATTTTTGAAATTCAAGATGGCCGCTGCGAGCCAATCATGGCTCGCCGCGTCATCGCCCCGCCCCCTCCCGCTGACTTATATAAGTCAGCGCGAGGCAGCGGCTGTCAGTCCGACGGCGGAGGAGGAGCTGTGAAGAGCTCCTGAAGACCGAAGACGCCGTGGAAGTCCTGGATGGGCGGCGGCTATGCAAAAGAGCGTAGCAGCCACCGCCCACCGGGTGAAGACGCTGGAAGTCCTGGGAAGGCGGCGGCCATGCAAAAGAGCTTAAAGGCCGCCGCCTCCCAGGTGAAGATGCCAGAAGCCCTGGGGAGGTGGCGCCCCCCCAGGTGAAGACGCCGGAAGCCCTGGAAAGGCGGCGGCCGTGCAAAAGAGCTTAAAGGCCGCCTCCCAGGTGAAGACGCCGGAGGAAGATGCCAGAAGCCCTGGGGAGGTGGCGCCCCCCCAGGTGAAGACGCCGGAAGCCCTGGAAAGGCGGCGGCCATGCAAAAGAGCTTAAATGCCGCCGCCCCCAGGTGAAGACCCTGTTTAATAAAGGTTTTTTTTAAAGAACGTGTAGTGGTTTTTTTTAATATTTTCTTTATAGGTGCCAGCGGGCCCTTTTTTGCCCGGGCATGCTGGCACTTGTGGTTCTCCAAGTGCCAGCATGCTGGGGCAGGCTTGCTGGGACCTGTAGGCCACCTGTAAAGAACAATATTACTATTCTTTGCAGGTGGACTACAGGTGCCAGTGGGCCCTTTATGTCCGGGCATGCTGGCACTTGTGGTTCTCCAAGTGCCAGCATGCTGGGGCAGGCTTGCTGGGACCTGTAGGCCACCTGTAAAGAACAATATTACTATTCTTTGCAGGTGGACTACAGGTGCCAGTGGGCCCTTTATGTCCGGGCATGCTGGCACTTGTGGTTCTCCAAGTGCCAGCATGCTGGGACAGGCTTGCTGGGACCTGTAGGCCACCTGTAAAGAACAGTATTAGCATACAATGAACCCCGCACCCACCGCCACCAGGGGTGCGGGGCATAGCACTGGGCTATCAGCCCAGTGCTGGTTGTTGCTCGGGAGGGGGGACCCCATTTTGATTGTTTGGGGGGCCCCACTTTCCGAGGAATTCCAGCCCTGGGCTGACTGGTTTGGGGGGTGTTTAACGGCATGGCAGGGGGACCCCACACTGAGTGTCTCCCCTGCTATGGCATTACCCCCCCTGGCAGTTCTGCCTGGTGCTGGTTTTAGCGGTGTGGGGGGACTGCACTTTTTTTTTTTTTTTTTTTACCCAGGGGGGGGGGGGTGTTTAGCTGCAGTGCCTCCCCAGCCCATGACATCACCGCACGTCACTGAAACACACACACGCACTCTACACACACTACATACTCACACCTGCTGCAGATGCTGGAAGGAGACCCCACTTTGAAAGGTGAGTAATTACTGACTAAGCTAACTGGAAACTTCCAACTGCTTAATTAGTCCTTGTGGTGGGTTGGGGGTTTGTTACCAGTGTCCCAGTGCTTTTTCCTCAAAATAAAAATGTTAGGAAAAATTAGACCTGCTCTGGAGGTGTGAGAAAAAAAAGACAGTGATTTCTGTAGAAATCACTGCATCCCATTTTCTATGTTCTAATTAAATATCAAAACCACGCTTCTGGGGGGGGGGGGGGTTTCAATTCCCTGCCTGCAATTGAATTCCCCCTTAGAAGGAAGTCCGTTAGCAGTGGTAATTTACCTCAGGTGAAAAATGGTGGTAGCCTCGACATTACTGTCCAGAGCTATTCAATTAGTGCCCCTTTTTGTCGCCCCGGTAAATTACCATGTTAATGCTCGTTAACTTATAGAATCTGGGATAACTTCCCAGACCTATGGGTTAACACGTCCATGGCACCTTCAAACTGGCTATTTAACAGGATTTCTTTTAGATCCTGCTAAGGCTCTAAAAAGAATCCTTGTTGACTGCAGCCTATATGCTGCCATCGGTACTAAGTGAATAGCCCCGCTTCTTCAATTAGCCAATGGTAAATTACCACAGCTAAGTGAATAATTTAGTACTTTTGATTGCTGTGCCCAAGAACCATTTTAAGCAGGTTATTGTGGGTATTTCTAAGTTTCCTGTAAATTCAGTTCTGTTACATTGTTTAGGATTGAATTTCAGCATACTGTTGTAAGTGGCATGTATTTTTAATCAGTATGGTAAACCAAATAATACCCCTTTCACATCGCACAAATAACCCGGTATCGACACAGCATATTGCCGTGTCGAACCGGGTCAGTGTGCGATGTGAAAGGTCCTTTGACGATTTAGCGGGTCGCCTGACCCGGTAATTCAACCCGGTAAAAAAGAAGGGTTTTACCCGGGTTGATTACCGGGTCAGGTGCGGTGTGAATGGGAGCCGTGTCGATGCGACACGGTTCCCATTCACAGCATAGGGAGAGGCGGCGCAGGAGATGAGCTCATCTCCCGGCGCCGCCTCCACCCCCGCCCCTGCTGCTGCTGCTCCCTCCGCTGCTATGGCAACCGACCCGGTATATTGCCGAGTCGGAAAGCCAACAGCGGAGCGCAAATGCCGGATCCCACCCGGTAAGGACACGTTTGTCTTACCGGGTAGGATTCGGCATTTGCGGTCTGAATGCGGTATAAGAGACCACAGTTTTTCTTCCACTGGTAATCTTCATTTCTCTATCGTCCTAGTGGATGCTGGGGTTCCTGAAAGGACCATGGGGAATAGCGGCTCCGCAGGAGACAGGGCACAAAAAGTAAAGCTTTATGATCAGGTGGTGTGTACTGGCTCCTCCCCCTATGACCCTCCTCCAAGCCTCAGTTAGGTTTTTGTGCCCGTCCGAGAAGGGTGCAATCTAGGTGGCTCTCCTAAAGAGCTGCTTAGAAAAGTTTAGCTTAGGTTTTTTATTTTACAGTGAGTCCTGCTGGCAACAGGATCACTGCAACGAGGGACTTAGGGGAGAAGAGGTGAACTCACCTGCGTGCAGGATGGATTGGTTTCTTTGGCTACTGGACATTAGCTCCAGAGGGACGATCACAGGTACAGCCTGGATGGTCACCGGAGCCTCGCCGCCGGCCCCCTTGCAGATGCTGAAAAGAGAAGAAGGTCCAGAATCGGCGGCAGAAGACTCCTCAGTCTTCTTAAGGTAGCGCACAGCACTGCAGCTGTGCGCCATTGCTCTCAGCACACTTCACACGGCAGTCACTGAGGGTGCAGGGCGCTGGGGGGGGGCGCCCTGGGAAGCAATGTAAACCTATTTTTTGGCATAAAATACCTCACATATAGCCTCCGGGGGCTATATGGAGATATTTAACCCCTGCCAGAATCCGTTAAAGAGCGGGAGACGAGCCCGCCGAAAAAGGGGCGGGGCCTATCTCCTCAGCACACAGCGCCATTTTCCTCACACAGCTCCGCTGGTCAGGAAGGCTCCCAGGCTTTCCCCTGCACTGCACTACAGAAACAGGGTAAAACAAGAGAGGGGGGGCAAAATTGTGGCAAAATTATATATATTAAAGCAGCTATATAGGGAGCACTTATTATAAGGCTATCCCTGTCATATATAGCGCTTTTGGTGTGTGCTGGCAAACTCTCCCTCGGTCTCCCCAAAGGGCTAGTGGGGTCCTGTCTTCTTTAAGAGCATTCCCTGTGTGTCTGCTGTGTGTCGGTACGTGTGTGTCGACATGTATGAGGACGATATTGGTGTGGAGGCGGAGCAATTGCCAAATATGGGGATGTCACCCCCTAGGGAGTCGACACCAGAATGGATGGCTTTATTTATGGAATTACGGGATAGTGTCAACACGCTAAAGCAGTCGTTTGACGACATGAGACGGCCGGACAATCAATCAGCACCTGTCCAGGCGCCTCAAACACCGTCAGGGGCTGTAAAACGCCCGTTACCTCAGTCGGTCGACACGGACCCAGACACAGGCACTGATTCCAGTGGCGACGGTGACGAATCAACCGTATTTTCCAGTAGGGCCACACGTTATATGATTTTGGCAATGAAGGAGGCGTTACATATTGCTGATACTACAGGTACCACAAAACAGGGTATTATGTGGGGTGTGAAAAAACTACCTATAGTTTTTCCTGAATCAGATGAATTAAATGAGGTGTGTGATGAAGCGTGGGTTGCCCCCGATAAAAAACTGCTAATTTCAAAGAAGTTATTGGCTTTATACCCTTTCCCGCCAGAGGTTAGGGCGCGCTGGGAAACACCTCCTAGGGTGGACAAGGCGCTCACACGCTTATCAAAACAAGTGGCGTTACCCTCTCCTGAGACGGCCGCACTTAAAGATCCAGCAGATAGGAGGATGGAAAATATCCAAAAAAGTATATACACACATACAGGTGTTATACTACGACCAGCTATAGCGACAGCCTGGATGTGCAGTGCTGGGGTAGCTTGGTCAGAGTCCCTGATTGAAAATATTGATACCCTGGATAGGGACAATGTTTTACTGTCTTTAGAGCAAATAAAGGATGCGTTTCTTTATATGCGTGATGCACAGAGGGATATTTGCACACTGGCATCACGGGTAAGTGCTATGTCCATTTCGGCCAGAAGAAGTTTATGGACGCGACAGTGGTCAGGTGATGCGGACTCAAAACGGCATATGGAAGTTTTGCCGTATAAAGGGGAGGAGTTATTTGGTGTTGGTCTATCGGATTTGGTGGCCACGGCTACAGCCGGGAAATCCACCTTTTTACCTCAAGTCACTCCCCAACAGAAAAAGACACCGACTTTTCAGCCGCAGCCCTTTCGTTCCTTTAAAAACAAGAGAGCAAAGGGATATTCATATCTGCCACGAGGCAGAGGAAAGGGGAAGAGACTGCAACAGGCAGCTCCTTCCCAGGAACAGAAGCCCTCCCCCGCTTCTACAAAAGCCTCAGCATGACGCTGGGGCTTCTCAAGCGGACTCGGGGGCGGTGGGGGGTCGTCTCAAGAATTTCAGCGCGCAGTGGGCTCACTCGCAGGTGGATCCCTGGATCCTGCAGATAATATCTCAGGGTTACAGATTGGAACTAGAGACGTCTCCACCTCGCCGTTTCCTGAAGTCTGCTTTACCAACGTCCCCCTCCGACAGGGTGACGGTCTTGGAAGCCATTCACAAGCTGTACTCTCAGCAGGTGATAGTCAAGGTACCCCTTTTACAACAAGGAAAGGGGTATTATTCCACTCTATTTGTGGTACCGAAGCCGGATGGCTCGGTAAGACCTATTCTAAATCTGAAATCCTTGAACCTGTACATAAAAAAAGTTCAAGTTCAAGATGGAGTCACTCAGAGCGGTGATAGCGAACCTGGAAGAAGGGGACTTTATGGTATCCTTGGACATCAAGGATGCGTATCTCCACGTTCCAATTTACCCCTCACACCAGGGGTACCTCAGGTTCGTCGTACAGAACTGTCACTATCAGTTTCAGACGCTGCCGTTTGGATTGTCCACGGCACCTCGGGTCTTTACCAAGGTAATGGCCGAGATGATGATTCTTCTTCGAAGAAAAGGCGTATTAATTATCCCATACTTGGACGATCTCCTGATAAGGGCAAGGTCCAGAGAACAGCTAGAGATGGGACTAGCACTGTCTCAAGAAGTGCTAAAGCAGCACGGGTGGATTCTGAATATTCCAAAATCCCAGTTAATTCCGACAACACGTCTGCTGTTCTTAGGGATGATTCTGGACACGGTTCAGAAAAAGGTTTTTCTCCCGGAGGAAAAAGCCAAGGAGTTATCCGAACTTGTCAGGAACCTCCTAAAACCAGGAAAGGTGTCTGTACATCAATGCACAAGAGTCCTGGGAAAAATGGTGGCTTCTTACGAAGCAATTCCATTCGGCAGATTCCACGCAAGAGTTTTCCAGAGGGATCTGCTGGACAAATGGTCAGGGTCGCATCTTCAGATGCACCAGCGGATAACCCTGTCTCCAAGGACAAGGGTATCTCTTCTGTGGTGGTTGCAGAGTGCTCATCTATTGGAGGGCCGCAGATTCGGCATACAGGATTGGATCCTGGTGACCACGGACGCCAGCCTGAGAGGCTGGGGAGCAGTCACACAAGGAAGAAACTTCCAGGGCGTGTGGTCGAGCCTGGAAACGTCTCTTCACATAAACATTCTGGAACTAAGAGCAATCTACAATGCTCTAAGCCAGGCAGAACCTCTGCTTCAAGGAAAACCGGTGTTGATCCAGTCGGACAACATCACGGCAGTCGCCCATGTAAACAGACAGGGCGGCACAAGAAGCAGGAGTGCAATGGCAGAAGCTGCAAGGATTCTTCGCTGGGCGGAGAATCATGTGATAGCACTGTCAGCAGTGTTCATCCCGGGAGTGGACAACTGGGAAGCAGACTTCCTCAGCAGACACGACCTTCACCCGGGAGAGTGGGGACTTCATCCAGAAGTTTTCCACATGCTTGTAACCCGCTGGGAAAGACCAATGGTGGACATGATGGCGTCTCGCCTCAACAAAAAACTGGACAGGTATTGCGCCAGGTCAAGAGATCCGCAGGCAATAGCTGTGGACGCGCTGGTAACGCCTTGGGTGTACCAGTCGGTGTATGTGTTTCCTCCTCTGCCTCTCATACCAAAAGTATTGAGAATTATACGGCAAAGAGGCGTAAGAACGATACTAGTGGCTCCGGATTGGCCAAGAAGGACTTGGTACCCGGAACTTCAAGAGATGATCACGGAGGATCCGTGGCCTCTACCTCTGAGAAGGGACCTGCTTCAGCAGGGTCCCTGTCTGTTTCAAGACTTACCGCGGCTGCGTTTGACGGCATGGCGGTTGAACGCCGGATCCTAAAGGGAAAAGGCATTCCGGAAGAAGTCATTCCTACCTTGATTAAAGCAAGGAAGGAAGTAACCGCGCAACATTATCACCGCATTTGGCGAAAATATGTTGCGTGGTGCGAGGATCGGAGTGCTCCGACGGAGGAATTTCAACTGGGTCGATTCCTACATTTCCTGCAATCAGGATTGTCTATGGGTCTCAAATTGGGATCTATTAAGGTTCAAATTTCGGCCCTGTCGATTTTCTTCCAGAAGAAATATCTCACATGGAAAGTGACCATGCTACTAGCCCTGGCTTCGGCCAGGAGAGTGTCAGAACTGGCAGCTTTATCTTACAAAAGCCCATATCTGATTTTCCATTCGGACAGGGCAGAACTGCGGACTCGTCCGCATTTTCTCCCTAAGGTGGTGTCAGCATTTCATCTGAACCAGCCTATTGTAGTGCCTGCGGCTACAAGCGACTTGGAGGACTCCAAGTTGTTGGACGTTGTCAGAGCTTTAAAAATATACATTTCAAAGACAGCTGGAGTCAGGAAATCTGACTCGCTGTTTATACTATATGCTCCCAACAAGTTGGGCGCTCCTGCGTCTAAGCAGACTATTGCGCGCTGGATTTGTAGTACGATTCAGCTTGCACATTCTGTGGCAGGCCTGCCACAGCCAAAATCGGTAAATGCCCACTCCACAAGGAAGGTGGGTTCTTCTTGGGCGGCTGCCCGAGGGGTCTCGGCATTACAACTCTGCCGAGCGGCTACGTGGTCGGGGGAGAACACGTTTGTAAAATTCTACAAATTTTATACCCTGGCTAAGGAGGACCTGGAGTTCTCTCATTCGGTGCTGCAGAGTCATCCGCACTCTCCCGCCCGTTTGGGAGCTTTGGTATAATCCCCATGGTCCTTTCAGGAACCCCAGCATCCACTAGGACGATAGAGAAAATAAGAATTTACTTACCGATAATTCTATTTCTCGGAGTCCGTAGTGGATGCTGGGCGCCCATCCCAAGTGCGGATTATCTGCAATAATTGTACATAGTTATTGTTACCTAAATCGGGTTATTGTTGTAGGGAGCCATCTTTCAGAGGCTCCTCTGTTATCATACTGTTAACTGGGTTTAGATCACAGGTTGTACGGTGTGATTGGTGTGGCTGGTATGAGTCTTACCCGGGATTCATAAATCCTTCCTTATTGTGTACGCTCGTCCGGGCACAGTATCCTAACTGAGGCTTGGAGGAGGGTCATAGGGGGAGGAGCCAGTACACACCACCTGATCATAAAGCTTTACTTTTTGTGCCCTGTCTCCTGCGGAGCCGCTATTCCCCATGGTCCTTTCAGGAACCCCAGCATCCACTACGGACTCCGAGAAATAGAATTATCGGTAAGTAAATTCTTATTTTCTAATTCCCAATTTATTAGCACCTATGCTGAGCCACTGTATTATCTTGACATGGAAAATATGCATGGTTATTACATACTATGTTGCCATAGCAGCTTCAGTTGCTCAAAGTCTCATTGTCAGCATGAATGAGTAGCATGTACTCTTGCATCTGTCTCTATTAATATATACCCTTTTCCTTGCAAATATCAGAGTTTAGACTAGATTGTCAGTAAAACAAGCTACCATGCAAAATGTTTGTGGTTAAGGAAGAGGATTCATTGGTTGTTTCTCTTACGTCCTAGAGGATGCTGGGGTCCACATTAGTACCATGGGGTATAGACTGGTCCACTAGGAGCCTTGGGCACTTTAAGAAATCAATAGTGTGCACTGGCTCCTCCCTCTATGCCCCTCGTACCGGACTCGGTTTAGAAAATGTGCCCGGAAGAGCCGGTACCCTTAGGAGAGCTCCTGAAGAAGAGTTTTCTACATTTATTTTTTCTGTTTGTTATTTTGAGACAGTGCTGTTTGGCAGCAGTCTGTCTGCTTCATGGGAATTAGGGGGGAGAACGACTCAACTTACTGAAGAGTTAATGGTCCTGTTTCTCTGCTGACAGGACACTGAGCTCCTGAGGGTCCTATTCGCAAGCCCCACCACGGCGAGCGTACAGACCCGCAGCACGCCGCCACCCCAGAAGTAAGAAGAGTGGTGAGTATAACGCTGGCGTCCCGGCAACCGGGTCGCGAGCGCAAATGGCGGCACATGGGTAGGAGCACAGCGCTGCAAGGCTGCTGCTCCAGCCTTTAAGTACACACTGCAGTGTGATCGTGCTGAGGGGTGAGCTGACAGTCACCAGATACCCAGAACACTGGCATGGCAGCCTTACAGGGGTCTTAACCATCTTGTAAGTAAAAATGTACCTCAGGCCAGTATAAAATGCGGGAAGACCGCACACTATTAAGGGGGCGGGGCTGTCACTATGAGCGGATCCAGCAGCTCACCAGCGCCATTTTCTCTCTGCAGCTCGCACAGTAAATGCTGGCAGGGAAGCGCTGCCCCTCCACATCAACTCCAGACTACCTCAGCGGTACCAGGGGGTTATAAAGGGGGGGGGGGGAGCAGATTATATCCATACTAATACCCTATTAAGGGTATTTAGTCTGCGCCTGGCTAAGTTTATTTGTTAGCTAAAGGGGTGCTGTGTGGCTGGTTACCTCATTCCTCTGTCTCTCTCTAAAGGGCTCTGTGTGGAATTGTGTTTACTGCATATTCTTGTGTGTGTGTGTGTGTGTGTGTGTGTGTGTGTGTGTGTGTGTGTGTGTGTGTGTGTGTGTGTGTGTGTGTCTACCTCACATTACAATGTCCAAGATGTTTACTGCACAGCAGAATGTTTTTCCTCCCCAGGGGGATCAATACAGAGTACTCAGAATAGTACACATGCTCAGGTTGGACTCCATAAGGGAGATGATTACTAATATTTCTAATAAACTATCCCATACTGAGAAAGAGACACAGTATTTGAGAGAGTCTGTGAAGGACCTGATGAATAAAGATTCAGCTCCCACACCTGCGCCTCTAACCCCTTCCATTTATCTACAAAAGCATACACTGGCCTAGATATTGCAGGCTGACACTGATGACGATGCCTCAGATACAGGGGACGGTGAGGTGGATATGAGGGATGGGAAGGGGGAGTGATGCAGCTCTCGCTCAGGGGGTAGAAGTTCTGATAGAGGCCACTAGGGATGTATTGCAGATTTCAGAAAAAGTAACAGTAGAAGAGGATGAATCTTATTTTAATGTAAAAAATAAATCCTCAGTTACTTTTCCTGCTTCAATAGAGTTAAATTCTCTTTTTGAAGAAACTTGGGTAAATCCAGAGAGAGTTTCAAATCTTTAAAAGATTGCTCACCTCATTTCATTTCCCTCAAGATGATAGGAAGAAATGGGAAAATCCACCGATAGTGGATGCCTCAGTATCTAGATTTGTCACGTAAAATTATTTTACCTGTCCCAGGCGCAGCCTCCTTAAAGGATACGGCTGACCGCAAGATTGAGACCACACTCAAATCTCTGTACACAGCTGCTGGGGTGGCCCAAAGACCCACTATTGCTTGTTCATGGATATCTAGGGCCATTGCAAAATGGTCAGGTAATCTAATTGATGATTTTGATTCTCTGCATAGAAGTAAAATTTGATTTACTCTTGCATCACATTCAGGACTTTGCAAAGTTTATGGTGGAGGCCATGAAGGAAAATTGGCCTGCTCAATGCACGTGTTACGGCCATGGCAGTGTCAGCACGCAGAGGCTTATGGCTACACCTTCACAGGTGAGGCCTTGTTTGGAGATGTACTGGATATGTGGATATCCAAGGCGACTGCGGGTAAGTCGACATATCTTCCTTCCGCAGCTACCCTGGCTAGAAAATCAGTCCTTTTGTACAGCAAAATTTAAAAACAAATCCAAATGTTCCTCCACTGCCTTCAGAGGTGGTCGAGGAAAATCCAGAAAACCTGCAACTACAGATTCTTAGGAACAGAACTCAGGTTCTGCTTCCTCAAAGCTTTCAGCATGACGGTGGACTACACTGCCTGAAGAACAGACAGGTGGGAGCACGTTTAAAGGATTTCAGTCACATCTGGGCAACATCATGCCTGGATCCCTGGGTTAAGGATCTTATTAACCAGGGATCCTCTCAAAGAGGCAGAGGCCTCGGGGGTGTCTCGGCTTTACAGCTCTGCCGAGCAGCTACTTGGTCGGTTCGAACACATTTGCTAAGTTCTACAAGTTCGATACTTTGGCCTCTGAGGACCTTCAGTTTAGTCAATCAGTTCTGCAGGAACCTCAGCACTCTCCCACCCGGTTTGGGAGCTTTGGTACATCCCTATGGTACTAATGTGAACCCCAGTATCCTCTAGGATGTAAGAGAAAATAGGATTTTAATTACCTACCGGTAAATCCTTTTCTCGTAGTCCGTAGATGATACTGGGTGCCTGCCCAGTGCTTCCTGTTTCCTGCACTGTTACTTCGTTAAGTATTGTTGTTGGTTCAGCTGTTGCTGTTCCTGTTCAAGTTTGGTTAGCATGGCTTTCCTCTTGTTTGTGTGTGCTAGTTCGAATCTCACCACTGATCTGTTACATCCTTCCTCAGGATATGTCCGTCTCCTCGGGTACAATTTCTAGACTGAGGGGCAGATGTATTAACCTGGAGAAGGCATAAGGAAGTGATAAACCAGTGATAAATGCAAGGTGATAAACACACCAGCCAATCAGCTCCAATATGTAAATTAACAGTTAGCAGCTGTGGACCCCAGTATCCTCTACGGACTACGAGAAAAGGATTTACCGGTAGGTAATTAAAATCCTATTTTTAAGGCTGCTTGTAGCTACATACATCCCCCAAAAAAACTGACACCATTTTTAAACTGCTTATTAAAAAGAGGGTTCAATAGCCTTCAATGAAAGGGATTAACGCCCTGGAAGGTTTCTTAGAAATGCGTAATGAGAAAATAGAAAATTTGACTCATGGGGCCTACACAAGGTGCGGTTCTGCCTAAAGGCCATTTTGATGTGGAGATTTTCCTTGAACTCCCTGGAGCCCAGAACCACCGTTATTTACTATACACACGGTACAGTTTTGGCTATGTACAATTTTGACTATACTAGAAACTAGATTGTATACTTTCTATTCAAAATTGACCTGCCTGCACAGTCTATTTTCTGCAGCGGGGTATATTGGTTTCCACAGGGAAACATTGGGGTGTAGAGATGGAGCTTGATCCAGGCACCAACAGGCTGAAGCTTTAGACTGTCCCAGGATGCATTGGGGCCTCCTCTATAACCCCGCCTCCAGGCACTGTGAGCTCAGTTTCGAGTTGGTGCCCTGCAGAGCAGGTCACTTAACAGGGGGCTGCACTGGGCAGCCCTGAAAAAGCTTTTAGAAGACTTCAAGAGCTGCAACACTTAAATGTCAGGGTGACATTCTGTGCTGCGGCTCCGTCACCTCCCCAGCGACATTGCATACTCCCGCTGGCTCTGTTCCTGGGTACTTGCGGCAGAGACGCTTAGGCACACGGTCGCAGAAGCTCTCCTGGTTCACGTGGCTGCTACAGAAGGGAGGAGGTAAGAGGGTGCCCCAGGCGGGACCCGCCATTAAATCTCATTCCGATCGCAGTCTAAGGAGACGGACTGCGACGCTGGCGTGGACACTGTAACCAAGCAGGGACCCCACTATATCCACCAGGGCATAGGAGCACAGGTCGGGTGTACTAATGCCCACTTTATTAAGACTCCGAAGTATCAGTTGGTGAGGACCAGCATAGGGGAGAAGGCGCTTAATCTGTAGCCCCTCCCCCAGCTCTGGGTGCCATCTACTGCTGGTGTTCCCGCCCTGGAGCTGCCTCACACTCTCCCTCACTTCCGTGACTGAGACGCTGGGCGCCATCTTCTAAGAATAGCTGCAACTGGTCTCCGGGACTGCAAGGCAAGGTGTCCTCTGTAAATCCGCCTGTATATCAGCGCCGTGATTTTCTACACACTTAAGTACTCTACATGTCGATAGTAAGACAGCGTTAGAGATAGATATATATATATATATATATATATATATATATATATATATATATAATGTCTGACTAAAATAATTATCTGCATTGTCACTGTGACTGTGTGGATTTCACTTTCAGTGTATCCCAGCTTTTGCTATCACCGTCTGGGTTCATATATAGTGCATCACAGTATTTACCATTAAGTGTATTCTACTGTGTACTCCTTCACATACTACCGGACTTATTCGCTGGTACTGTGTACGCAGTCACATTGTACCAGACTTATTCGCTGGTGTTGTGTACTGTGTGCACTGTCACATACTAGGGGATTTATTCTCAAGTATTGTACTCTGTCTGGCTGTATCGTATTCATACGCTCTGCAGTTGCATTCACTGAAAATGTCTAACACAAAGGACGGGAAATCTGTGGATGTTCTGTATCATGCACAGCATGCGTCAAGGATTTGCCTGAGGGGGAAGTTTAGTATGAAGGCCTGTGTACTATGGGACATGCATCTCCTGGTAAGTCCGCAGCTCCTGTAACCAATCACGAGCCACCTTGGACAGCGTTCTCATTTATGTTAAATACGCTTGTGACACGCCTTTCGCCCCCTATGGGACCTCCTGTGCCATTGCAGCCACATATTGTCCCTATGGTAAATCCGCCTTGGGCGGATAATTTATCTACCCAGTTGCAGCAATTGAATCAATCCTTGGTTAGACGTAAAACTGCCTCAAGTCACTCTCATGTTACGGGGTCATCTAAGCGGGCTACTTCCTCCTCACAATCCACTAATCTCTCAGGAGATTCCTCTGATGAGGATGGGGAGTATACTGCCCCGTCAGACACTGACACAGTTGCTTCTAATGGGGAATCTACTACTCAGGTTGATGTCCCTGACTTAGTGTTTGCTATTAAGCAGATCCTACAGATCACTGATGATGATGAGGATTCCACTACAGTGTCTAAGAAACCTGATAAGTTTAAACAGAAGGTAACTAAAACTTTATTACTGCATTCTGACCATTTAGTAGATATACGTAAAGAATCCTGGTCTTCTCCAGGAAAGAAATTCTCCCTGTCTAAAAGGATGGTAGCTCGCTATCCTCTCCCTTCAGAGTTATGTAACAAGAGGGAAAACTCACCGCCGGTGGATTCCCATATCACCCGTTTCATGGTGTCATCTACTCTGCCTGTCACCACTGTCACCTCACTGATGGAACTGACAGATAAGCGTGTGGAGGGATGCCTGAAGTCTATTTACTCCCTTACAGGTGCTGTACATAGACCCACTATAGCAGCCTCCTGGGCTGCAAAAGGAATTGAAGCATGGGTTCAGGCATTAGAGGAAGAGCTGCCTCAGGATATGTCTGACACTGCCAGACTATACCTGTCTCATATTACCACCGCCGCCTATTACATTCAGGAGGCATCCTCTGAGGCGGGTGTGTTGGCGGCCAAGGCATTGACTACGTCCATCCTGGTTTGCCGTATTCTGTGGTTGAGGAAGGTGGACCTGGACTCCAAAAAAGACCTTGGAGGTACTCCCTTTTAAGGGGGACATCCTATTTGGGGAAGATCTCAATAAAATTGCTTCTTTCAACCTCAAGGGAAAGCAAAAGGTCAGGCATACCCGAGACAATCTCGTGCTCCCAAAACCCATAAGCCCAAGGCAAAACAATCCTGGGCAGCCCGTCAGCCTGCTTCTAAACACAAAAGCCTGCTTCATGATGGGGCGAACCTCCCCCTGGGAGACCCCAGGGTGGGAGGCCGACTTCTGCGATTCACCCAAGTTGTCTCTCATGGGTATGCAGTCTCTTTTAAGAGACGTCCCCCTCGCCAGTTCTGCACAACGGTTATCCCTTCGGATCCGTTAAGGCGCAAGCTCTCCAACTGGTTGTGAGTTCTCTCCTGGATACAGGAGTGGTGGTGCCGGTACCTCTGTCCTAGAGAGGCGGAGGATACTACTCGACCCTGTTTCTAGTCCCGAAAACCCAATGGGTCTTTCCGGCCTATACTCAACCTCAAATCACTGAACAAGTTTGTGAGAGTGTCCAAGTTCCGTATGGAAACACTGCGCTCAATTGTACTGGCCATGGAACTCGGAGACTATATGGTATCCCTGGATATACTAGATGCTTACCTGCATATACCTATTACCATATCCCATCAGCAAGATCTGCGGTTTGCTATTGCCAACCTTCACTATCAATTCCAGGCTCTGCCATTTGGACTGGCCACGGCCCCTCGGATCTTTACCAAGGTTATGGCCGTGATGACGGCTCATCTCTGTCGCCAGGGAGTCAGGATCCTGCCGTATCTGGACGACTTGCTGATACTGGGAAACTCCCACGATGTCCTCCTCAGTCATCTACAACTGACGGTAAACTTCCTACAAGCCCACGGGTGGCTCATCAACTGGAAGAAGTCCTCGCTGGTCCCTGCTTGGAGCATGGTGCACCTGGGGGCGCTGCTGGACACACACAGTCAATGGCTGTTTCTGTCTCCAGAGAAGGTCCTGAAACTTCAGGACAGGATCAGATACTTCCTCTCTCGCCCAAGAGTGTCGATACACTTGGCGATGCAAGTACTAGGCCTCATGGTGTCGGCGTTCGACATGGTAGAGTACGCTCAAGTTCATTCCCGCCCGCTGCAGAGGTTAATTCTTTCCAAGTGGGACGGCCTACCTCATCGGATCAGGTCTCTTCAGGACCAGCAGTTAAGCAGGGGCCATCCCTTCTGGATCCCCAACTGGGTCCTACTGACTACGATCGCCAGTCTGAGGGGTTGGGGCGCGGTGTTGGAGCAACACTCTTTCCAGGGTTGGCGGAGCATGGAGGAATCACTCGTCCTGATAAACATTCTGGAATTGCGGGCAGTGTTCAATGCTTTGTCTCTTGCCCTGCCTCTGATACAGAATAGGCCTGTTCAAGTACGGTCAGACAACGCCACCACGGTGGCATACATAAACCATCAAGGCGGCACTCGAAGCCGCATGGCAATGAGGGAAGTATCAAAAATCCTTCGTTGGGCGGAACACCATCTGCCAGCAATATCGGCAGTTTTCACTCCGGGAGGCCTCAACTGGGAAGTGGATTTCCTCAGTCGTCAGGACGTGGAGTCTTCATCAGGAAGTCTTTCAACTCCTAGTGGGTAAGTGGGGCCTACCAGATGTAGATGGCGCCTTGACACAGACACAAAGTTCCGGTCTTCGGATCAAGAACCAGAGATCCTCAAGCAGCGTTCGTGGACGCACACTGGCACAAGACACAAGCTATGTCAGAATATACTAAGTCCAATATACTATATATATACTAAATGTCCAATCTGCTCAAGGGATTTATTCGCCCCTCTTCCTCCCCTGCTGGAGCGGGCTTCTTTTTCGTGAAGAAGGAGGACGGGGGGTTGAGACCATGTATCGACTACCGCGGCTTAAACGATATCACTATCAAGAATAAATACCCCTTGCCACTAATCACAGAGTTATTTGATATGGTTCGTGGCGCCCGCGTTTTCTCCAAACTCGACTTGAGGGGAGCTTATAATCTTATACGCATCCGAGAAGGGGATGAATGGAAGACTGCCTTTAATACCCGGGATGGGCATTACGAATACCTGGTGATGCCGTTCGGTCTTAGTAATGCTCCTGCTGTTTTCCAGGGATTCGTCAACGAAATCTTCCGAGACATGTTATATCAGAGTGTTGTGGTATATTTGGACGACATACTGATTTTTTCCAAAAATCTTGTTGAACACAGGACTCAAGTCAAAGAAGTGCTCCACCGTTTACGAGAGAATCCTCTCTATGCTAAGCTTTCCAAATGTACCTTTGAAGTAACATCAATTCCGTTCCTCGGTTATATCATCTCGGGGACGGAGCTTCGCATGGATCCGGAAAAGCTCTCTGCCATTCGTGACTGGACTCAGCCGCTCTCTTTAAAAGCAATACAAAGATTCCTGGGCTTTGCGAATTACTACAGGAAATTCGTTAGAGGTTTCTCCACCATTGTTGCGCCCATTACTGCCTTAACGAGAAAGGGCTCTAATCCGAGTTTGTGGCCTCCTGAAGCCATTGAGGCCTTTTCCCACTTGAAGTTAGCTTTCATGTCTGCTCCTGTTCTCCAACAACCAAATTTCGATGAACCTTTCTTCCTAGAGGTTGACGCATCTTCAGTCGGGGTTGGGGACGTTCTCTCTCAGTACTCCTATGATAAGAAATTACATCCGTGTGGCTTCCATTCTCGTAAATTCTCTCCGGCCAAACGAAATTACACTATTGGAGACCAGGAACTTTTGGCAATTAAATCCGCCTTGGAAGAGTGGAGATACCTCTTAGAAGGGGCTAAACATGTGTTTACCATTTACACGGATCACACAAATTTGTTGTACATCAAATCCGCACAATGCTTGAATCCTCGCCAAGCGAGGTGGGCACTTTTCTTTACTCGATTTTCTTTTGTTATCAAGTACCGGGCCGGGACTCTCAATACTAAAGCAGATGCGCTGTCCCGTTCACGAGTTTCCACAGACGAGGATGAATCTCTTGAGCGGAGTTTAATTCTAAATCCAGTTTCTGTCTCCGCTGCTTTAACTACTCCAGCTCCTCCTCCTGGAAGAATGTCCGTACCTGCTAGATTCCGGCCAAGAATATTACAGTGGGCCCATAACTCCAAGTTTTCTGGTCATCCCGGTGCCCAGAAGATGTACAAGTTTCTGCAAAGGTCTTACTGGTGGAACACCATGAGGAAGGATGTACAGGATTACGTTAATTCTTGTCCACAGTGTACACAACATAAATCTCCTCGCCTGCCTCCTGCTGGGTTGCTTTGTCCTTTGCCTATTCCTGTGAGACCCTGGACTCACATTTCCATGGACTTCATCACTGACTTGCCCTGTTCCAAGGGTTGCAACACCGTCTGGGTGATCGTCGACCGTTTTTCGAAGATGGCACACTTCGTTCCATTGACTGGTCTACCGACAGCTCCGAAACTAGCTCTACTATTCATCCAAGAACATTTTCGGTTGCGTGGGTTGCCACAGGAAATAGTCTCTGATCGTGGGGTACAGTTCACCGCAAGGTTTTGGAAAGCCCTCTGCTCAACTTTACAGATTAAACTTAAGTTTTTCTCCGCTTATCATCCCCAAACGAATGGACAAACGAACGAGTCAACCAAGATCTAGAGACTTTCCTTCGTCTTTACCTCTCCCCTTCACAGGACAACTGGGTGGAGTTGTTACCTTGGGCGGAGTTTGCCCATAACCATTCGTTTCATTCTTCCACTGGTGAATCTCCATTCTTCGTAAACTACGGGTTCCATCCACGTGTTCCGGAATTACCAAGCCTTCCGATAGAAGAGGTTCCAGCTGTAACGTCCACTCTATAACACTTCGGACAAATTTGGAGTAAGATTCATGCTAATCTTAAGAAGGTTTCAGTCCGGTACAAGTTCTTCGCAGATAAGAAACGGCGAGCCGCTCCTCAATACAAGGTTGGTGACAGGGTATGGCTGTCCACACGTAATCTCCGGTTGAAGGTGCCCACCATGAAGTTTGCTCCAAGATTCATCGGTCCTTACCCTGTGCTACAAGTCCTAAATCCTGTGGTCTGTAAGCTGGGTTTACCTTCTCACCTACGTATACCAAATGCCTTCCATGTTCTCTTCTTCGTCCTCTCGTCCTTAATCGTTTTCATTCAAAGACCTCTAGCCCCACCTCTGTGCAGACTGAAACAGGAACAGACTTCGAGATCAAAACTATTCTAGACTCTCGTTACTTTCACAAGAATCTGCAATATCTGGTGGAATGGAAAGGATATGGTCCTGAGGAGAGAAGTTGGATAAAGGCTTCTGAGGTCTCGGCTCCTCGACTAATCCGGATTTTCCATTCTAGACACCCTACGAAACCAGGAAAGTGTCCAGGGGCCACTCCTAGAGGAGGGGGTACTGTCACAGCGCCGCCGCGGTCTCCATACTTACCCCTCCGGGCGCGCTGGGTCTCCGTGCGGCCGTCCTCGCTGGCGGTTCCCGGCGTCCAGCGCTCCGTCCGGCCAGCGTGTGCGCTCGACGTCCACGGGAGGTGCGGGTGACGTCATCGGTACCTCCACCAATCAGGCCCTGGCGGGAAGTTCAAATTCAGACGCCGGGCAATGCTCCGGCGCCTGAGTATCATCGTTGCTGCGACTGTGGTGGTGATCTCCAGAGCTCCCGTTTCTCCGTGCCTCAGCATCTCCGTGCTTCCCAGCACCTCCGTGCCTCAGCATCTCCGTGCTTCCCAGCACCTCCGTGCCTCAGCATCTCCGTGCTTCCCAGCACCTCCGTGCTTCCCAGCACCTCCGTGCCTCAGCATCTCCGTGCTTCCCAGCACCTCCGTGCCTCAGCATCTCCGTGCTTCCCAGCACCTTCGTGCCTCAGCACTCCCGTGCCTCAGAATCTCCGTGCCTCAGCATCTCCGTGCCTCAGCACTCAACACCTCCGTGCCTCAGCACTCAACACCTCCGTGCCTCAGCACTCAGCACCTCCGTGCCTCAGCACTCGGCACCTCCGTGCCTCAGCACTCGGCACCTCTGTGCCCTCCAGCACCTCTGTGCCCTCCAGCACCTCTGTGCCCTCCAGCACCTTCGTGCCTCCAGCATCACTGTGCCTCCAAGCATCTCAACGTCTCTAAGCGCCTCAGCGCCTTCAAACACCTCAGTAACTCTAGCATTTCGGTGCCTCCAGCACCTCAGTGCCTCCAGCGCCCCAACATCGCTCACAGTAAGCTTTTGGTACTCTCCACCAATTCATCAGCACCTTTACAAGTCTTGTCTTTCAGGAGACCTTCAAGCATTCACCCGTGCCTCCTGCCTACCGTCCTAATCCTGTATGAGGAAGACCTACATCCGACCATCTCTACTGCGACCCAGTAGTGGTTCCTCTTCCCGGTCACCGGAAGAAACCCTGAGTCCACAACACTTCCAAACCAGGTCAGTGATAATTCTACTTGGTCTGTTGGACCTTCTTGGGCGGCCCGCCGAGGCACGTCTGCTGAATTGTGCAAGACGGCTACGTGGTCCTCAGTGAACACGTTCATTAGGTTTTATGCCTTTTGATACATCCGCCTCCCAGGATGCTTCCTTTGGGCGCCGGGTTCTCATACCCACTACAGCGTGTCGCCCCCCCTTGAGGAACTGCTTTAGGACATCCTCGATGTTTCCCTGTGGAAGCCAATGTACCCCGCTGCAGAAAAGGAGATTTATGGTAGAGTTACCGTGATTAAATCTCTCTTTCTGCGAGGTACATTGGTTCCACAGGGTGCCCACCCTGACGCACCTAGCTTGTATGTGTTTGTATGGCATTAGCCGCTAGTCCCTTCTCCTGTCATGAGAGCGTGTTACCAACATCTACCTTCTCTTTTACCTGCTCCTGCATTGGACTGGTTAACGAAACTGAGCTCACAGTGCCTGGAGTCGGGGTTATAGAGGAGGCCCCAATGCATCCTGGGACAGTCTAAAGCTTTAGCCTGTTGGTGCCTGGATCAAGATCCAACTCTACACCCCGATGTTTCCTTGTGGAACCAATGTACCTCTCAGAAAGATATTTATTTAACCATGGTAAGTGTACCATAAATCTTTTTCTTGTGATACCGACCCTGTGGGAGCATGCATCGGCATCATAAGCTGTATATACATGGTGCGATATGTACTATGTTTTCTACTGATATGGACTATAAAGTTCATATTGGAAGTTCATGTCGCACCATGTGTATGCGGCTTAATGTATGGAACCCTTAAATTTGATACATGAAAATGCAAAACAATGTGCATGTGGGACAAAAAAACCTGAAAGCAAAATACAGGATGCAGACTGTAATTTCAACACCAACAATGGAGGAGAGCTACCGTGAAGTTACAGTATCAGATGACATGAAGGTCAGCCATTTTTGGAAAGCCAGTAGGATACTTGGTTGTATAGGAAGAGGTAGTAGCAGGATGGTTATTTTGTTACTTTATAGGTCACTGGAAAGAAATTACCTTGAGTGCTGTGTATAGTGGGTAGGGTACGGGTGACCGGCGGTTGGGATCCCGGCGGTCAGCATACCGACGCTGGTATCCTGGGTGCCAGAATGCCGACAGTGGGACGAGCACAACGAAGCCTCTTGCGGGCTTGCTGCGCTCGCCACGCTGCGGGCTCCGTGGCTCTCTGCACTCGCAACAGGTTCTATTCCCACTCTATTCTGGCGGACGGGTTCCTGGCATCTGTATGCTGACCGCCGGGATCCTGACTGCTGAGATCATAACTACATCTCTGTATAGAGGCCCAATTTCGCAAGGCATTAATAAAATATAAATGTAAATAAAAGAATGGTTACTAACGGGATGCTTGGACTTCATTATAAAACTTTCACCTCAAAAGATGAACCTGTACAAATTAGAGGAGCGGACATTTTTGCTATAAACACAAATATATCGATAAGAAAAGGGTTTTTTTAAATTTTAAAAAGAAATGTGTGTCTGGGGATGGGGATTGGGGGTGGTGTTGTTTTTTTAGGATAGTGACTGACCTATAACTTAGGGAAGAGCAGTTTTACAGGAAGGGTGATGGATCCATGGAATGTTCTACCAGCAACTGTGATGAGATCTCATGCACTTTATGTACTGTGGGCCTGATCCAGAGATTTACATAAACATGATGTTTTACGCAAATCTCTGATGTCTTCAGATCTGCTTGCCGAACTGCGCAAGTGCAGATCTTGGTCTGTGATGTTGCTCGCAGTGCCCCAAAAGCAGCAGTATGATTGCTGCTGCGATTTGGGTGGCAGTGTTCCAGAAAACAGGGGCAGGGCGGGGGTGTCGACCCTGTTTTCTGTGCATGCTGAAGCCAGTGACTCCTGCAGCGTAATTTCACTGGACATCCTGAGTAACTGGAGGGTTACTCAGATGTCTGATTGTCATGTACTTGATGAGATGTACCAGCGAATCACAGAAGCCAGTATTGGGCATCTTTTAACGCAAGATGCCTCCTGCTTTTGCATGTAGTAATACAGCCACTGTGCTGTAAGCTACAGTGTGAAACTCTGTATCAGCCCCAGTATTCCATAGCGGAACCTATTCATCACAAGAACAATTGTTTTTCCCCCTAGCTGCCACTGGAGGGAGCCCAATGGAGCAATTCAATTGTTGCTCTTCGGGCACGCATGCGGCAGGGAGGCTCACATTTCAGCTCACATCCTAATGAGGTGAGAGTTGAAACGTGCAAAAACGTGAGTTTGAGCACCCTAACCAGGACTTTAGACTGGTTTAGCCACTTTGCGCTGGTATTAATGGGCACTCGCACATGCGGCTTGCATGGCCAATGGGTGACGACAATTGAACAGCTCTGATGGGCGCCCACAAAACAATTGAATTCCCTCCAATAAATGTAGTTTTAAATCATCCTTTCCTACTATCCATCAATCTGAAAAATGTATTTATTTGTTCAGTCTGTGTGTAAAATTGTGCTTTGTCTGCCGTATAGTTGACTTTAAGGCTTATTGTGTGCCGAGTGTCAGTGTATGTTTCTGATTTTTAATTTTACAATTAATTGAATGTCGTTAGTGACCACATGTTTGAGCCGGAGCCCTGCTAGTGTCAGATTGTAAAGTGGTGTCATGCCTGACTTTGGTTTCTGTTCCCATCTACACTAAAAACTTTCTCTATACAAATATAATTCTGTAATCACAGTCATTAGGAAAGTGTTTCCTTAAGAGGGCCTCGGAGAGCTATTTGCCAATTCTATCAACAGGGACTCTCTCTTCTGACAGATGCAGATTTCATTGTTCAAGCTTTGTGGCTTTCATGACATTGAAGTTTTTAACACCAACAGCACCGTGGCGACCTACAGAGCTTTGTGCTGCGGCAGCTCGCAGCATAACTCATTCAGTGTCGTTGAACAAAGCAGCTGTCCTTCCAGGTCTCTGGTGGGTGCAGAATATGCTATTGAGGATTTTTCATTTATAGCTTTGTACCTTATAACACAATCCAAATATTTTTTTCCAGTGTCTCCGTGCTGTGTAACCTATATAAATGTGCTTTAGAAAAGACTGAAATCTCTGTCAATGCTTTTTTTATGACTGGAGGAAAGAAAAATGTTAAATATAGTATTATTTTGAGACTTTTAATGTATTGGTTTGAAAATAGTACTGCTGTAAAAGTAATGCTGAACCTACATTTCCTATTTGATCACAGGTAAAAGTCTGAGGTTGCTTCTGTTTTCCAGTGTCCAGTTAATGACATTTTGCATATTGGTTTATAAACTACTACAGTATACATGAGTTCATGTAATGGTCTGTGTCTTTGTACACCATTCATTTAAAAATATGAATCTATGCTAGGTTCTAATCTGAAGAGATTAAGGAGGATATTTATCACCATCTGCATCTCGGGTTCGGATGGGATGTGATAAATTCACCCAAATCTGCAATGCAATAATTGAATACATTGCAAAGATGTATCAATTATTGCATACAGGGACAGAGCTTGCGAGAAAGGTCTGTCCTTGCAAGTCCTCTTACTGCACTTCTCAGGGTATATTTAATGGAAAATACCCTGAGCATGTGACTGCGCATCCGCCGTCACCATCTGTTACCCCACCACCATGCAACCACCACGGGACTTTACCTGCAGACAGGACTGATGATCGGTGATCCACGAGGGCAGCCAGTCATCTGATCCTGTGATCCCCAGTGATGTAAAGTGAGATGCTGGCCTCACAGCATCACTTTAGTGCAGTGATCAGATGATCAGTTGCCCTCACCAATTCACCGATCACCGGTTCCTGGTTGCAGGTAAGTATTTTATTTACTATTTTAACTTCTGTTTTTTTACACAGTGATCAGCCTATGGTCTAAAACAGGGGTGGGGAACCTTTTTTCTACCAAGGGCCATTTGGATATTTATAAAATCCTTCGGGGGCCATACAAGAATTATCAACTTAAAAATGAGCCTGCCCCCAGTAGATATACCCCCAGCCAGCTGTTATGCCCCAGTAGATATGCCCCCAGTAAGTATGCCCCCAGTCACTTGTTATGCCCCATTAGATATGCCCTGTCACTTGTTATGCCCCATTAGATATGCCACCTGTCAGTTGTTATGCCCAATTAGATATGCCCCCTAGTAGCAACACTTACACACACACATTAAAAGAAAAACAAAACACAATACTCACCAGCCCCGCTGCTGCTTCCGGACCGTTGCCCTCCGCCTGGCCGCTCGCTCCTCAGAACTATAGGAGAGAAGTCATGACATTTCTCCCATAACACCGCACAGCAGCACACGCACACTGCCAGAGCCGGAAGCCGGAGCTTAGGAGTGAGCTCCTGCCTCCGGCTGCTACTGAGGGTAAGAAGCCAGGCGCCCACTAGTAACAAAATCTCAGCGGGCGCCCGGCAAGGTGAGCCTGGCCGGGCCGGATCAAGTGGCTCTGCGGGCCTTATACGGCCCTCGGGCCTGAGGTTCCCCACCCCTGGTCTAAAACAATATGTAGATAGGGAAGGATTAGTAAAAATTCTTACACGTATAATCAAATATATATATATATATATATATATATATATATATATATATATATATATATATAAATAGAGGGGTTCTAAGCGACCAATGGTGTTTACATTAAATATAGCTAATAAAAAGACAATACCCAATGTATAAAAAAATATATATACAATTTATTATAATAACAGGAGCAATAAAAAAATGTATAAAAATATTCACATCTGCCACAAATTGTAAAAAAAAATCCAATTGAAAAAATTTTGTTTTTTGTTTTTTTAAGAACACAGATAATGTATAAATAGGCGAAAATGTATAGATAAAAGCGTATGTATAAATAAAAGATATACATATATATATATATATATATATATATAATCTTATCTTAGAGGTCATCTAGGGTTATCCCAACGCGTTTCGTCTCAACAGACTTCCCTTGATCCAATATGATCCAATATTAAATATCTGCAATTATCTGAAATTACAGTCAGGTATTTTCAATATATGGGTTGACAATCAGGTGTAAATGGACAACCTGTCTTTTTAAAAGAACAGGGATCTATCAAAGTCTGATGTTCACAACACATGTTTGTGTAAGTGTATCATGCCACGAACAAAGGAGATTTCGGAGGACCTCAGAAAAAGAGTGATTGATGCTCATCAGGCTGGAAAAGGTTACAAAACCATCTCTAAAGAGTTTGGACTCCACCAGTCAGACAGATTGCGTACAAATGGAGGAAATTCCCAAACATTATTGCCCTCCCCAGGAGTGGCCGACCAACAAAGAGCATGCCAAGAGCAAGGTGTCTAATAGTTTGCAAGGTCACAAAGGAACCCAAGCTAACCTCTAACAACTGAAGGCCTTTTCTCACTATAGCTAATGTTAATGTTCATGAGTCCACCATCAGGAGGACACTGAACAATAATGGTGTGCATGGCAGGATTGCATGGAGAAAGCCGCTGCTCTCCAAAAAGATCATTGCTGCCCGTCTGCAGAGTGCTAAAGTTCACTGGGACAAGCCACAAGGCTATTGGAACAATGATGAGACCAAAATAGAGCTTTTTGGTTTGAATGAAAAGCGTTGTGTTTGGAGAAAGGAGAACACTGCATTCCAGCATAAAAACATCATACCATCTGTGAAAAACGGTGGTGGAGGTTTGGGCCTGTTTTGCTGCATCTGACCCAGGACAACTTGCCATCATCGATGGGACAATGAATTCTAAACTATACCAGAATATTCTAAAGGAAAATGTCAGGACATCTGTCCATAAGCAGCCTCTCAAGAAAACGTGGGTCATGCAGCAAGACAACGACCCAAAGCACACAAGTCATTCGACCAAAGAATGGTTAAAGAAGAATAAATGTAAAGTTTTGGAATGGCCAAATCAAAGTCCTAACCATAAGCAAATTGAAATGTTGTGTGAAGGACCTGAAGCGAGCAGTTCATGGGAGAAAACCCACCAACATAACAGAGTTAAAGCGGTTTTGTACGGAGGAACGGGGTAAAATCCCTCCAAGCTAATGTTCAGGACTAATCAACAATTACCGGAAACGTTTACATGCAGTTATGCAGCACAGGGGGGTTATACCAGATACTGATAGCAAAGGTTCACATACTATTGCCACTCCCAGATATAACATATTATTCCTCAATGAATTTTTTTTTGTATGTCTACATTTTTTGTCTCATTTGCTTTAGTTTTCTTTATCTACTTTAAAACGTGTGAAAATCAGAGGAAGTTTTAGGCCATATTACAGCAGATGTATAGAAAATTTTGAAGAGTTCACAAACTTTCAAGCACCACTGTATGTGCAAATCTGTATCGGGCCATATTGCAGAACACTACTATGCCTTTCTTATCTGTACGTGGTGCGTAGTTGAAATTTCTACTCTTGTTGTCCTCGGTTTCTCAGTGACAGGGTATGTGTTTTCTCATGACTTGATTTAGTTAATGGAATGGATTTTTTTTTTTTTTTTTGCTGGATGAAAAGTTGCTGAATAACATAAAGTAGTTTTTATTTATGCTTTTCATGCGTTTAGCAGTTCTTGATTGAAAAGCCCATTAAAACGTGTGGTTTTGGATGCTCTTGAAATTTAGCGAGCATGACCTAATCATTTAATGGCGTTCTTCTCAGCAGGGTGGCCCAGTTTGTGCCATTAGTGGCTGATAGCGCCTTGTTTCCTGTACTTTGCCTGCCACTCAGTATTCTGTTCAGAAATGGAATGTTGTCAATAACGGTAAAGGCTGAAGATGTGGGTATACTAGTACTGGGAAGGGTGCTTTATTGTATTACAGGTTGAGTATCCCTTATCCAAAATGCTTGGGACCAGAGGTATTTTGGATATGGGATTTTTCCGTATTTTGGAATAATTGCATACCATAATGAGATATCATGGTGATGGGACCCAAGTCTAAGCACAGAATGTATTTATGTTTCATATACACCTTATACACACAGCCTGAATGTCATTTTAGCCAATATTTTTTATAACTTTGTGCATTAAACAAAGTGTGTGTACATTCACACAATTCATTTATGTTTCTTATACACCTTATACACACAGCCTGAAGGTCATTTAATACAATATTTTTAATAACTTTGTGTATTAAACAAGGTTTGTGTACATTGAGCCATCAAAAAACAAAAGTATTGGTCAAGGTCCCTATTTTTCTACCTATACTATTTTGTTTTGTTTTTTGAGTATATGAACATGTCAGCTTCCAGGTATTGTGGAGCCTGCCATTTGCAGATGTGTACATGCCTTATCTACAATATAGCCCTGACTAGAACTGCAGTCAGCGAGCATGTTTTGCTAACACTGATCAATGGTACAAATTTGCACTAAACCATAGCAACAAATTAGAGATTCTTTCATTCTGTAACTTCAACTAGACTATAAACATTGTTAACTGGTTGCTGTGGCTTTAGTACAGATTTATACATTTTGAAGTAATAAAAAATATTGGAAACATTTTCTAAAATTAAAAAGATGTAGATGAGACTAAAATATGGTAATGCAATAGAAAATAGATGTATAATAATTTTAATTATACATATAAAGTCAGTTTCAGAGACTGTAACATATTTTACTTTTCTGCAGCGGGGTACACTGGTATTCCACAGGGAATAACATCGGGGTGTAGAGTTGGATCTTGATCCAAGGCACCAACAGGCTAAAGCTTTGACTGTTCCCAGGATGCACTGCACCGCCTCCTCTATAGCCCCGCCTCCAGGCTCTGGAGCTCAGTTTGTAAGTCACTAACAGGGGGGGCTGCGCTGGGCAGCCCTAATAAGAGCTTTTTCAAGAAGAAGACGACTTCCAAGTGCCGCAGCACAGGCACTAGATGCTGTGTATGTCATGCTGACATTCTGTGCTGCGGCTCCATCACCTACTCCAGCGGCGCTGCATACTCCCGCACCCTGTTGCAGGGTACTTGCAGCGAAGGTGCTCCGGTTATTAGGCACACATAACCGCTGCTGTTTTCCTGGATCGCTTGGCTGCACTTCAGGGACGAGGTAAGAAGGTCCTCCAGGTGGGACCCGCCGAAATCGCGGTCCCAGGAGACGGACTGCGCCACTGGCGTGGACACTGTGGTCGTGCAGGGACCCCACTATATCCACCAGGGCAGGGAGCACAGGTCTGATTTACTAAAATCTGTTTATTATAGGCTCCGTTGTACCCGGTGGTGAAGTCCAGCAGAGGGGATAATCTGCTGACCTGTAGCCCCTCCCCCAGCTCCAGGCGCCATCTACCGCAGGTGTTCCCGCCCTGGAGCTGCATGCCTCTCTGTCCCTCACTCCCTGTCAGCGTTTGGGCGCCATTTCACTAAGCTGCGCTGATCCTGGGACTGCTGGGCACTGTCTCCTCTGTAAAGCTTGCCTGTCTCTTCTGCGCTGTGCATTTACAGGACACTTGAGTATTCTACATGTCGTTTAGACAGCGTTTGTTAAGAACAAGTGCACTTCTATATGGATATTTAGGATTCTGTGATATACATCCAGTGGTTACTGTCCATTGTAATATCTGTATACATACATATCTTTATGTAGTATTGCTAGTCCAGTGCAGTTTTATTTTTTATATGTAATAATTTCTGCATTGTACCTGTGACTGTGTGTGCCTATAGCTGCTGTGTGGATTTTATTCTGTGTATCACACATATGGCTATTACTATATTCTGTGCCCTGGGGGTCTAAGTGCATCAGGGTCTCATATACCATATAGTGTTCCACAGGATTTTTTACTGTGTGTTTCAGTCACCTCATACCACTTAAATCCTCTGTTTGTGCTCTGCAATTGCGGTCACATATTTTAGGGGTTTTTTTTTTGTCAGGTTTCGTGTTTGTCTGGCTATATTGTACTGATGCGCCCTAAGGCTACATTCCCAATAATGTCTGCTACACAGGGCTGGAAATCCGCAGATGCTCCTGCATCATGCAGTGCTGGCACCATGGCTTTACCTGAGGAAAAGATTTCTGCTGAGGGTTCAGGTACTGGGTGTTCTGCACCCCCTAGTCAGCCCGCAGCACCTGTGGCAGATCCACCTTGGGCTGCATTTTCAAATATGCTGACTATGCTTGTAACACGACTTACGCCCCCTGTGGGACCTCCTCTGCCATTACAGCCACATATTTTCCCTGTAGTTAATCCACCATTGGCGGATGCTCTGTCAACCCAGTTACAGCACTTAAATCAGTCCTTGGTTAAACAAAAACCTAACCCTCTCCCTACTGGGACCAAAGGGTCATCTAATCGGGCCATTTCTTCCTCACGATCCACTAATATTTCTGATGATTCTTCTGATTCGGATGGGGAATATACTGATCCATCAGATGCTGATACTGCTGCTTCTGATGAAGATTCTACAACACAGGTTGATGTTCCTGACCTAGTGAAGGCTATCAAGCTGATTCTTCAGATTGATGATCAGATTGACCCTCCTGATACGTCTAAGAAACCTGATAAGTTCAAACGTCAGAAGGTTACTAAATTAGTCTTACCACATTCTGACCATTTAATTGACATACGTCAGGACTCCTGGTCTTCTCCATGAAAGAAATTTTCCCTGTCTAAAAAGATGCTAGCTCATTATCCTATCTCTGCGGAGTTGAGTAACAAGTGGGAAACCCCGCCACCAGTGGACTCGCATGTAGCCCGTCTTGTGGTGTCATCTACTCTGCCTGTCACCACCGTCACCTCTTTGAAGGAACCGATGGATAAGCGTGTGGAGGGTTGCTTGAAGTCTGTTTACACTCTTACAGGTGCTGTACATAGACCCACTATGGCAGCCTCTTGGGCTGCAAAAGGCATTGAAGCATGGGTTTAAGCAATTGAGGAAGAGCTACCTCTGAATTTTTCTGACACTACCAGACAATATCGGTCATATATTACCACAGCCTCCCACTATATTCAGGAGGCGGCCTCTGATGCAGGCGTTATGGCGGCCAAGGCATCTACTACGTCTGTCCTGGTCGGTGGACCTGGACTCTAAGATGATCTTGGAGGTACTCCCTTTTAAGGGAGATATACTATTTGGAGTTGATCTGAACAAGATTGTGACCGACTTGGCACCGGCCAAGACTGCATTTCTTCCAAGTACTAATCCTTCGGTTCCGAAGGCTAAGAGTACTAATTTTCGATCCTTTCGACCTCCAGGTAAAGCAAAGGGTCAGGAGTACCAGAGACAGTATCGCACTTCCAAGTCCTCTAAGCCCAAACTTAATCGTTCTTGGGCCACCCGTCAGCCTGCTTCCAAACCGGACAAGCCTGCTGCATGACGGGGCGGGCCTCCCCCTGGGAGACCCCAGGGTGGGAGGTCGACTTCTGCGGTTCACCCAGGTATGGTTAAAGAACACTTTGGACGCCTGGGTGCAGGAAGTGGTCTCTCACGGGTACGCAATCTCTTTCAAGAGACGTCTCCCTTGCCAGTTTTGCTCAACGGTTATCCCTTCGGATCCGTTAAAAGCACAAACTCTACATTTGGTTGTCAAATCCCTCCTGGATACAGGAGTGATAGTGTCGGTGCCTCTGTCTCATAGAGGCAGGGGATACTATTCGACGCTGTTTCTAGTTCTGTAGCTGAATGGATCCTCCCGGCCTATACTCAACCTCAAATCTTTAAACAAATTTGTGAGGGTGTCCAAATTCCGTATGGAAACTCTGAGCTCTATTGTACTGGCTTTGGAACCCAAGGACTATATGGTATCCCTGGACATACAGGAGGCTTACCTACACATACCTATTGCCATGTCGCATCAGCAATGTCTACGGTTTGCTATTGGCAACCTTCATTATCAGTTTCAAGCTTTGCCTTTTGGACTGACCACGGCTCCTCGAATCTTCACCAAGGTCATGACGGCTCTTCTCTGCCATCAGGGTATCAGGATCCTGCCGTATCTGGACGACTTGTTGATCCTGGCGAACTCCCCAGAGGTTCTCCTCCGTCATCTGGAACTGACAGTCCAATTCCTACAAGCCCACGGGTGGCTCATCAACTGGTAGAAATCCTTACTCAGAGCATGGTGCCCCTGGCGGCATTACTGGACGCACACAACCAACGTTTGTTCTTGTCTCCAGAGAAGGTCCTGAAACTTCAGGACAGATTCAGATGCTTCCTCTCTCACCAAAGAGTGTCGATACACTCGGCGATGCAAGTACTAGGCCTCATGGTGTCTGCTTTCGGCATGGTAGAGTACGCTCAATTTCATTCCCACCCCCTGCAGAGGTTAATCCTTTCCAAGTGGGACGGCCTGCCTCACCGGATCAGGTCTCAAATGATCTCCTTTACTCCAGAGGTTCGTCTGTCACTGAGTTGGTGGCTACAGGACCAACAATTGAGCAGGGGTCATCCTTTCTGGATCTCCAACTGGGTCCTCCTAACGACGGATGCCAGTCTGCGGGGTTGGGGCGTAGTGTTGGAGCAACACTCTCTCCAGGGTCAGTGAACCAGGGAGGAATCTCTGCTCCCGATAAACATTCTGGAATTGCGGGCAGTGTTCAATGCATTTACACTGGCCCTGCCTTTCTTACAGAACAGGCCTGTTCAAGTACAATCAGACAACGCCACCATGGTGGCGTACATAAATCATCAGAGCGGCACTCGAAGCCGCATGGCAATGATGGAAGTGTCAAAAATTCTTCGATAGGCGGAACACCATCTGCCAGCGATATCAGCAGTGTTCATTCCGGGAGTCCTCAACTGGGAAGCTGACTTCCTCAGTCGTCAGGACATACATGCCGGGGAGTGCAGTCTTCATCCAGGGGTCTTCCAACTCCTTGTGCACAAGTGGGGTCTACCAGATGGCGTCTCGACACAATCACAAGATTCCGGTCTTCGGAGCAAGGACAAGGGATCCTCACGCAGCGTTTGTAGACGCACTAGCTATTCCATGGAACTTTCGGCTGCCATACATGTTCCCTCCAGTGTCACTCCTGCCCAGGGTACTACGGAAGTTCAAACAAGAAAGAGGAATACTGCTTCTAGTCACTCCAGCGTGGCCCAGATGGCATTGGTTCTCAGACCTGCAGGGTCTCTCGATCGAGCGTCCTCTTCTACTTCCTCAACGCCCATACCTCCTCGTTTAGGGCCCTTGTGTTTACCAGGACCTGGCAATACTGGCTTTGACGGTGTGGCTCTTGAAGCTTTACTCCTGAGGGCCAAAGGATTTTCTAAAGCGGTTATTCAAACTATGCTGAAGGCCCGCAAACCGGCTTCTGCACGTATTTATTATAGGGTCTCGAATTCTTACTTCACCTGATCTGCTGCTAAGAATTATGATGCCTATTCGTTCAGAACTTCCAGGCTTTTGGCTTTTCTGCAACAAGGCCTAGATTTAGGCCTTCGTCTGGCCCCCCTCAAGGTTCATATTTCTGCCTTGGTGTGGTTTCAGAGAAAAATTGCGTCTCTTCCTGACGTTCATACTTTTACTCAGGGTGTTTTACAGATTCAGCCTCCCTATGTCCTTCCTGTGGCTCCATGGGATCTGTCTGTTGTCTTAAATGCCCTACAAGAGTCTCCATTTGAACCTCTTGAGTCAGTGGACCTTAAATGCCTTACGCTTAAGGTCGTGTTTTTGCTGGCTATTGCCTCTGCTAGGAGGGTGTCGGATTTAGGCGCTTAGTCCTGTCGTCCACCCTTTCTGATTTTTCACAGTGACCGGGCAGTTCTTAGAACTCGCCCCGGTTATCTACCTAAGGTGGTGTCATCTTTCCATCTTAACCAAGAGGTTGTGGTGTCTGCTTTTTTCTCTTCTGGTTTGCACTCCAAAGTGGTATGGGCTCTGGATGTGCACTTTGGATGTGCACTTTGGATGTGGTATGGGCTCTCCGTATTTATGTGGAGAGGACTGCCTCTATCAGGAAGTCAGATACCCTTTTTTGTACTTTTTGGTTTTCACAAACGTGGCTGGCCTGCGAGTAAGGAAACCTTGGCCAGATGGATTAGTATGGTGATTGCACAAGCCTATGCGCAAGCTGGACTCCCAGCCCCTGCTGCTATCAAAGCCCATTCTACCTGGTCTGTTGGACCTTCTTGGGCTGCCCGCCGAGGCGCGTCCGCTGAACAATTGTGAAAGGCGGCTACATGGTCCTCAGTGAATACTTTCATTAGGTTTTATGCCTTTGATACTTCCGCCTCCCAGGATGCTTCCTTTGGACGCCGGCAGAGGCGGATTGGCCATAGGGTCTACAGGGGAGATTCCCGGTGGGCCGACGCACCAGTGGGGCCTGTTTTGTTTGAGGACATGTGGTCCTTTTTATAGACATAATGAATAAGATGCAAAATAATTTGCATATATGAAAATGACTTTGCCACTTAGCCTGTGATTGCAGATGATTTAGTGTATGCTCTGTCTGCCTGCTTGGCTGACATATAAGATTGAGTGAATAGTGATTGGGATACGGTTGGTGTAATAAGCAAGAAAATATATCTTTCTAAAGAATTGTATAGTTTCCTAAATTCTGAAGATGTATCATATAATGTGCTCATAATATTTAATTTTATTTCTTTTTAACTTCCCCCTTGATGCTAGACAAGCCCACTATCTAGAAAGTCTTGGTGGGAGGGTGCTGCTACCATGGCCCATGGCTAGTCCTTACACCTCTGGTGCTGCCCATGTGGGGCCACTAGTACAAATTTTTCCAGGGCCGCTTTTTGTTCCCAATCCGTCCCTGGACGCCGGGTTCTTATGCCCGCTACGGTGTGTCCCCCTCCCATGAGTAACTGCTTTAGGACATCCCCCATGTATTCCAGGTGGAATCCCAGTGTACCCCGCTGCAGAAAAGGAGATTTATGGTAGACTTACCATGATTAAATCTCTTTCTGCAAGGTACACTGGATTCCACAGGGCGCCCACCCTGACACACTTAGCTTCTTTGGGCTTGTATGGTGTTAGCCGCTGGTCCCTTTTCCTGTCGTGAGAATGTGGTTCTATGTGACTAACATCTGCTGTCTCTTTTACCTGCTACTGCATTGGACTGGTTAACGAAACTGAGCTCCAGTGCCTCGAGGCGGGGTTATAGAGGAGGCGGTGCAGTGTATCCTGGGAACAGTCAAAGCTTTAGCCAGTTGGTGCCTTGGATCAAGTTCCAACGCTACACCCTGATGTATTCCCTGTGGAATCCAGATTACCTTGCAGAAAGAGTTTTAACCATGGTATGTCTACCATAAATTTCCTTTTTTATTTTAAGAACGTATCTTTCCTCTCTGTGCTTAGGTAAATATGGAGATAGGCACAAATTGTCTGAGTCTTCATATACACTTACTGCACATTCCCTCACAAGATGCAGTTGGGATCCTCACTGTAAGAATCCTAACTGATTCTGAAGAAAAGTGCAGGGGTTAGGGTTTGGCACTAGAGAGAATATAAAATACTTCCAGGTATCCGTTGGGATTGGACAGATAATCTCATATGGTGTATCCAGCTTTGATGCCAGTTTTACCTGGTTGAATTTGGGTAATATTGCAATGAAGAATTTCCAAAACTATTCCGTATCTATTTTCAAAAACCTCTACCACCGTTGCTCATTTAGGGGCTGATTCAAGTGTGGCGTACGCCACCTGCTGGCAGTCTAAAGTATTGGACTTCTATCATAGCGATTCTTTTGTTTTCTCCAATAGACGTCCATTAGCCGTGGCTGTCACATTTTTTTTTTCTCACAGCCTCAGGTGGTGCAAGAAAAGATGTGCTTAAATGTCCATAGTTTGGGTGACCAACGAGCCCATACCCGAACTTTGGACGCCCATTCAAGCGCTTTAGATGGGTTTAGCCATTTTGCGTGGCAAATCCCGGAGCGGTCAGGCGCTTTAACAGTTAATGAGCATCTGATTGGAGCAGCAATTGAATAGCTTCGATAGACGCCGATTGCTATAGACGCCCAGGAGGGTGCGTATGAAACAATTGAATTAGCCCCCTAGACTATTAGTTGCAATCACAGATAAAGGTGGGTGTACCATGTAGTAAAATAAGGCATTCCTCTATATATTTACTTAGCAAAGCAATTTTTTATATGAGAGCAACTTCTCCGCAATGACAGCACTGATTTTGATGGTTTAGTTGTCATTCGATAGGGTGCGGGATGTAGTTGTGCAATAAGGTTGCAGAATTTTGATAAGTGGTCGGGTTATTGAAGAATGCATTAAAGTAATTACTTTTTCTCTTACGTCCTAGAGGATACTGTGGTTCCATTTAGTACCATGGGGTATAGACGGGTCCACTAAGAGCCATGGGCACTTTAAGAATTTGATAGTGTGGGCTGGCTCCTCCCTCTATGCCCCTCCTACCAGACTCAGTTTAGAAAATGTGCCCGGAGGAGCCGATCACGCTTATGGATGCTCCTGAAGAGTTTTCTGCGTTATTTTTCTGTTTGTTATTTTCAGGAGGATTGGGTCGATTCAACTTAGGTAGACAGTCATTAGGTCAATCTTGGAAGGTCGACGTGCATTAGGTCGACTTTTTTTGGTGTTGCTTTCTTCGTAAAGTGACGGGGAACCCCAATTAGTGCACCGTGTCCCCTCGCATGGCGAGCGAGCTGTAGTTAAGGTGCCTCTCTCCACTACCGCAGCGCTCGGCATAGGTTACTGTTGCCAATTGTAGTCCACGTGGATCGTCAAGTATGAAAAGTCCCAAAAATGGGGGGAAAAGTGTGAAAAACTCATGTCGACCTTTCGACCTGTCGACCTAGTACATGTCAACCTAATGACCACGTCGACCTATTGTCCATGTCGACCTAATGCATGTTGACCTTCAGTGGTCGACCTAAGCTGTATCGACCTAACAACCGTATCCCTTTTCGGGCAGGTCTGGATGGCATCAGCCTGCATGCTTCATGGGACTTAGGGGGGGGAACTGCCCAACCTCTTGAGGGGTTTATTGGGTGTCCTGCCTCAAAGCAGTCTATTGCATGCTGGATTAGGCTCACTATCCAGCATGCTTAGTCCACGGCAGGCTTGCCGGTCCCAAAATCTGTACAGGCCCACTCTACTAGGTCGGTGGGTTCTTCTTGGGCGGCTGCCCGCTGTGTTTCAGCTTTTCAGCTCTGCCGAGCAGCTACTTGGTCAGGTTCGAACACTTTTGGTAAGTTTTACAAGTTTGATACTTTGACCTCTGAGGACCTTCAGTTTGGTCAATCAGTTCTGCAGGAACCTCCGCACTCTCCCACCCAGTTTGGGAGCTTTTGTATTTCACCATGGTACTAAATGGATTTTAATTACCTACCGGTAAATCCTTTTCTCGTAGTCCGTAGGGGTTACTAGGTGCCCGCCCAGTGCTTCGTTCTTCCTGCTCTGTTACTTGGTTCAGTAATGTTGTTTGGTTCAGCTATTGCTGTCCCTGTTTGCAAGTTTGGGTAGCATGGCTTTACTCTTGTTTTGTGTGTGCTGGTTCGTAATCTCACCACTTTCCTTTTTCTATATCCCTCTCTCAAAGTATGTCCGTCTCCTCGGGCACGGTTTACTAGACTGAGTCTGGTTGGAGGGGCATAGAGGGAGGAGCCAGTGCACACTATCAAAATCTTAAAGTGCCCAAGGCTCCTAGTGGACTATACCCCATGGTACTAAATGGATTCCCAGTATCCCCTACGGACAATGAGAAAAGGATTTACCAGTAGGTAATTAAAATCCTATTTTCACGTAGATGAAGCATTGCGCTGGAGGTGCAAGCTTTTATAAATTGGAACAAAGCCCTTGCCATTTTTTTCTGCCCTAAATTCAGTTGATATAATGAATTATTTCTAAACACTTTAAGAATATGGGGTATATTCAATTGGAGTCGAAAGCTACCGTCTGTCGAAAGGACGTCAGTTTTTGACTTTTTTAGGTCGGAAGGGATTCTGACCTATTCAATATAACCCCACATTTTTCGACAAGTTGATGAATTCGACTTGTCGAAAAGCACATGGATCGGCGGAATAGCTGCCGATCCACGTGCTTGTGTCGAAAGCGGGGCCAAAACCGAAAGGTTTTGGCCCCCTTTTCGACCATCTCAGTTCGACTTTAAAAAAAAGTCGAAGTGAGATGGGGAGAGCCGAGGCGGGGATGGGGTGAGCAGCGCTGGAGGATGTCACAGCCACCGCTCGCAGCAGCATCCACCCGGCTCCAGCAAGCGAGACCTCCAGCAAGCGAGACGGGGGAGAGCCGTGGGCAGACGGTCGAGAGCAGCACTACGTTGCTGTAGCGCTGCTCTTCCCCGTCTGCCGGCGGCTCTCCCCCGTCCTCCCCTCCTGCATCTCAATTCGACTTTTTTAAAAGTCGAATTGAGATTTCATTGAATAGCCCAGGTCAGATCCATTCCGACAAATGAATGTCGGAATGGATCCGACTTCAATTGAATATACCCCTATATGTGTTAGGGTAGATTTCTATCCAATAATATATCAATCATAAATCCAGAGGTTAGAAAAAAAAGATCAGCTTTTGAAGGTGCACCCATGAGAGTAAAAATGTGAAATAAGGGGATATACAGTATACAGATACATTTCGGGTACAGTACACTTTAGATGAATGCATTGTAGAACACACACAACTTTTTTTTTTTTTTGCTCAATTTCGAACATTGTGGTTGACCAGTAATGATTTGATTTAAGGGTTATCAACTCCAGTCCTGAAGTACCACTAATACAGTAGGTCAAGTTTTGTGGATTTCTTTAATCAGTTGATCTATTTACTTTATTAGTAATTATCCCACCTGCTTCCTAATACAGAAATACTCCAAGCATGACCTGTTGGGAAAAGTTGAGGGTTGAGAGCCCCTGATTTTTGTAATGAAAAAAAAAAACCTTTAGGGGGTGATTAAAATGTTTATTTGGGGCACCCATCAGAGCAGTTCAATTGTTGCTCCAATTGTTCACCCATTACCTTTTAAGCCCTGGGTTTAGCTGTGCATAGTTGCTAAACCAGACTACCCTAATTACCGCGAATGAGACACTTTACATATTTCTGCTCGCCACTTCAGAAGTTTGCGAGCAGAAATGCCATCTAGTGGCCCATGCCTAAAAAAAGAACTGCATTCCCCTCCCCCATTAGAGTTTATTTAAATTTGAAATCTCAAATAACTCTATCATGTAAGAAAATTGAATGAATACTTCTCACAGTCTACATTTCCTTATTGCAGTTTGAATAAGATGTCTTTAATAATTTCCTTCATAAAAATAGATTAGATTAATTGGATTATTCAGTTTTATTAAACAGATGTGACAATAATACCCTGTAATGAGCAGATCTAACAGTTCCAATATAGTCATAATGAGTGCTACAGTACGTAAATTGAATTATCTCACTTTACGTCCTAGTGGATACTGGGGAATCGTAGATTACCATGGGATATAGATTGGGTCCCCTGGAGCATGGCACTTTAAGAAATTAATAGTGTGTGCTGGCTCCTCCCCTCTATGCCCCTCCTAGCAGACTCCGTTTAGAAAAATGTGCCCAAGGATCCGGGGGCATTCTATTGATCTCCAGAGAGTTTTCTTCTGAAATTTATTTTAGTTTATTTTTTTCAGGCAGCACTGGTTGGCAACCAGTCTGCCTGCGTCGTGGGTCTTAGGGGGAGACCGATCCAACTTCCGTAGAGTTAATGTCTCGTATTCCCACTGACAGGACACTGAGCTCCTGAGGTGCTGATCTCATGCCCCTCGGGTTTGAGCCCACACCAGCAGCATGCCGCCACCCCTAACAGATGCCGAAGACGTGGTGCGTACTACGCCGGGGTCTCGGTTAGCGGGTCCCCGGCTCAAAATGGCGGCATAAAGAGACAGTGTTCACCCGGCTATGGGCTGCAGTGCCCACTGAGTACCCACACTGGCGATTTTATTAAAAAGGGGTTCCGCACTCGTTTTTAATAATACAAGGAGGCGCCAGTATAAATACATGTGAGGGATCGCGTGCCATTATGGGGGCGGGGCTTCCCGGAGAGCGGGACCAGCAGCTCTTAGGCGCCATTTCCTGCTGCTGCTGTACAGGCTGCGGGTTGCTCCACCACAGGACCCACTGTATCATCAGCGAAACTGGTACCAGGGGATGATAGTGAAGGGGGGAGCACAATATCAGCGGTTTTACCGCTGTGAGGTAAATTATATTATATACATACACGGTGGGGCGCTGCTCTGACTGAGGTATCGTGTGTTGGTCCAACCTTCTCTCTGTGTCACTCCATTCAGGGTTGTCTAGAAGAAGTGTGCTGTCTTTATTATACTGCACTGTGTTTTTCTCTCTCTTAACTCTGTGTTTGCTGCAAAAGCATGTCTACCAATAAGTCTGTGTGTACTGCATGCAAGGCTAGGTTACTCCTTCCTCACAAGGTTCTCTCGTGTACCCAAGGTTCATTACCCTCACAGGGTAGTGATGGAAAGGAACCTGAGTGGCTGGATTCCTTTAAAAATATTATTACAAACATAAATTCAGAGTTAGCCATGGCTAAACAGGAGAGGCAAACCCTGAAACAGTCTATCGACACATTCATGTTAACCACTACTGACCACAGACAGGCTCTCTAGCTCCCCTGTTGGTCTCTGACAAATGCACTCTCCCACAGATACTGCAGTCTGACTCTCTGATTCTGAATTACCAGAATTAGATGAGGATGAATTAGGGGAGGTCGAGGATCATTCTATGTCCCCGGGAGTTGAGGCCCTAAGTTTTGCTATTAGGGAGGTTCTCAATATTCCAGACAAGGAAGTAGAACCTACAGAGGGACTGTATTTTAATGTAAAGCCAAAATCCTCTGCAACATTCCCAGTTTCTAAGGAATTAGATTCTCTGGCAAAGGCAGCATGGTTAAATCCCGATTAAAAAAATGTATCACTCCTAAATGGATACTGAATTCCTTCCCATTTCCTATAGAGGATAGGAAAATGTGGGAAAAACCCCCAATAGTGGATATGTCTGTGTCCCGGCTGTCATGTAAAATTGTACTACCTGTACCGGGGGCTATTTCTCTCAAAGAGCCTGCTGATCGCAAAATGGAGACTACTCTTAAGTCTATTTATTTTGCTGCAGGTGTAACCCAACACCCTACCATAGTGTGCGGCTGGATTTCCAGAGCCATGGTCAAATGGTCTGATGTCATTTTAAATAGGTTGCATATACTAACTCAGGAGGAGATAGTTACATTACTGCAACATATCCAAGATGCTGCGAACTTCATGAGTGAGGCTGTTAAGGAACTGTGTATCATTAACTGCCGTACCTTGGCTATGGCAGTATCTGCTCGCAAAGCCCTATGGCTGCGACATAGATCAGCAGATGCTGATTCTAAAAAAGGGGTAGAAAACCTTCTTTTTTCAGGTGATGCCTTGTTTGGGGAAGAACTGAACAAGTGGATATCTCAGGCAACTGCAGGTAAATCTACATATCTGCCGTCTGCTGCGCCACCTGCTAGACGTCCCTATTCTGGGCCCTCTCTGCAGTCCTTTTGTGTGGCCAGATTTAGAGGCAGAGCCAGAGGTGTCTCTAGTGCTGCTAGAGGATCTCGCGGTAAGTCCCATAAACCAGTGGCTGCTGGAACTTCGGACCAGGCCTCCGGATCCTCTTCCACAAAGCCCTCCGCATGACGGGTGGCCCCAGCAGCAAGGCGATTTTCAGTAAGGTGCTCACCTTCAACACTTCGCCCACATATGGGCAGAGTCCTGCCAGGATCCTTGGGTGAGGGATCTCGTATCCCAAGGGTACCGGCTGGAATTCCAGGAATCCCTAGTCTGAGATTCTTCAGGTCGGGCTTACCAGCTTCACCTGTAACAAGGGTTACCTTGCAAGAGGCAATTAAAAAATTTTCAACAGGAGTTATTGTTCCAGTACCTCCTCGACTCCACACAAAGGGGTTTTATTCAATCCTCTTTGTAGTCCCGAGTCCGGATGGTTCTGTACGTCCGATCCTGAACCTCAAATCCCTGAACCCTTATCTTCGAGTGTTCAAATTCAAGATGGAATCACTGAGAGCTGTGATAGCAAGTCTGGAGGAGGGGGAGTTCCTGGTCTCCATGGATGTCAAGGATGCATATCTTAATATGGCCACCTCATCAGGCGTTCCTACGGTTCGCAGTACTGGACCAACACTTCCAGTTTCAGGCCTTACCCTTCGGTCTCTCTACAGCCCCAAGGGTATTCACGAAGGTCATGGCAGAGATGATGCTGCAATTGCGCGTGATGGGTGTCAACGTGATCCCATACCTGGATGATCTACTGATAAAGGCTATGTCCCGGGAACAACTGCTGCGCAGCATCAACTTGACTACTCGTCTGCTTACGGATCACGGATGGGTCCTCAATTGCAAGAAATCTCACCTGGAACCATCGCAGAGAATTCGGTTCCTGGGAATGATCCTGGATACGGTGTCTCAGAAGGTTTACCTTCCAATGGACAAGGCCTTTACTATTCAGTCTATGGTCCGCTTGGTATTAAAACCACGCAGGATCTCAATTCATCCTTGCATTTGCTTGCTGGGCAAGGTGGTAGCCTCTTACGAGGCAATACAGTACGGAAGGTTTCATGCACGGCCATTCCAACTTGTTCTGTTGGACAAATGGTCGGGTTCTCACCTGCATATGCATCAGACTATAACTGTCACCGAAAGCAAGGATATCCCTGCTATGGTGGCTATAAGTCTCCCATCTGGTGGAGGGTTGGAGTTTCAATATCCAGTCTTGGACTCTGTTAACAACGGATGCTGGCCTCCGGGGTTGGGGGGCTGTGCCAACGCAAGGGCCATCTCAGCCATATACATTCCTGGAGTGGACGGACAACTGGGAAGCGGACTTCCTCAGCAGGCACGAGCTCCATCTGGGGAATGGGGCCTTCACTCTCAGGTTTTTCAGCAACTGATTCACCGGTGGGGCTGCCCACAAAAAGACCTGATGGTGTCTCATCTCAACAAGAAGCTTCGTTGTTACTGCTCCAGAACCAGGGACCCACACGCTCTGACGACACAATGGACTTATCAGTTTGTGTACCTGTTTCCTCCTCTTCCTCTCATTCCCAGTGCTGTAAAAAGAATCAAAAAGGAAGAAGTTCAGGCAATTCTGATTGCCCCAGATTGGCCTTGTCGGGCCTGGTATGCGGACCTCCTGTCATTGTCTCAGGAGGAACTCTGGCCTTTGCCAGTACACAAGAACCTTCTTCAACAAGGTCCTTTTGTCTATCCAGACTTACAGCAGCTACGTTTGATGGCTTGGAAGTTGAGAGGGAGATTTTAACTAGAAAGGGTCTCCCATCCAAGGTTATTTCCACTATGGTCCAGGCCCGTAAGGTGGTTACATCCAAACATTACCACAGTATTTGGAAGAAATATGTTTCTTGGTGCGAGGGTAGAAAATATTCCCCTGTGGAATTTCTTCTGGGCCGGTTTCTACTGTTCCTACAAGCAGGCGTGGATAAGGGCCTAAGATTAGGCTCCATCAAGGTTCAGATTTTAGCTCTCTCCATCTTCTTCCAGAAACAACTAGCGGTACTTCCAGAAGTACAGACTTTTCTAAAGGGGGTTATGCACATTCAACAGCCCTTTGTCCCACCCACGGTTCCGTGGGACCTCAGTGTGGTATTGACTTTTCTCCAATCGGATTGGTTTGAACCTTTACATAGGGTAGACTTGAAATACCTAACGTGGAAGACCGTTATGTAACTGGCTTTAGCTTCTGCTCGACTGGTGTTGGAATTGGGGGCCTTATCCTGTAAGAGCCCATACCTGATATTTCATGAGGATAGGGCAGAGCTCAGAACTCGCCCACACTTTTTGCCGAAGGTAGTGTCGGCCTTTCATGTGAATCAACCTATTGTGGTTCCAGTGTTATCTGACACTTTTTCTATTGCTCCAAAGTCCTTGGACGTGGTTAGGGCTCTGAAGATCTACGTCAAAAGGACGGCTCGTCACAGGAAATCTGACTCGCTTTTTGTTCTCTATGCTGCTACTAAAATTGGTCATCCTGCCTCTAGCAGTCCATTGCTAGGTGGCTCAAATTGACTATTCAACAAGCCTATACTTCAGTAACTCTACCACTGCTGAGTTCTATTCATGCCCACTCCACAAGGTCGGAGGGTTCTTCCTGGGCGGCTGCCCGGGGTGTCTCTGCCTTACAGTTGTGCCGGTCGGCTACTTGGTCTGGTTCGAACACGTTCGTTAAGTTCTACAGGTTCGACACCTTGGCCAAGGATGACCTTCAGTTTGGTAAGGCGGTTTTGCAGGGATCTCAGCACTCTCACACTCATTCTGGGAGCTTTGGGACATCCCCCGTGGTAATCTACTATTCCCCAGTATCCACTAGGACGTTAGATAAAATAGGAATTTAATACCTACCGGTAATTCCTTTTCTCGTAGTCCGTAAATTTCAGCTTCATGTTTTGTGTGCGATACACATGACATGACCTATAAAAATAAATTATATATATATATATATATATATATATATATATATTTATACACTGCTCAAAAAAATAAAGGGAACACTTAAACAACACAATGTAACTCCAAGTCAATCACACTTCTGTGAAATCAAACTGTCCACTTAGGAAGCAACACTGACAATCAATTTCACATGCTGTTGTGCAAATGGAATAGACAACAGTTGGAAATTATAGGCAATTAGGAAGACACCCCCAATAAAGGAGTTGTTCTGCAGGTGGTGGCCACAGACCACTTCTCAGCTCCTATGCTTTCTGGCTGATGTTTTGATCACTTTTGAAAGCTGGCGGTGCTTTCACTCTAGTGGTAGCATGAGACGGAGTCTACAACCCACACAAGTGGCTCAGGTAGTGCAGCTCATCCAGGATGGTACATCAATGCAAGCTGTGGCAAGAAGGTTTGCTGTGTCTGTCAGCGTAGTGTCCAGAGCATGGAGGCCCTACCAGGAGACAGGCCAGTACATCAGGAGACGTGGAGGAGGCTGTAGGAGGGCAACAACCCAGCAGCAGGACCGCTACCTCCGCCTTTGTGCAAGGAGGAACAGGAGGAGTACTGCCAGAGCCCTGCAAAATGACCTCCAGCAAGCCACAAATGTGCATGTGTCTACTCAAACGATCAGAAACAGACTCCATGAGGGTGGTATGAGGGCCCGACGTCCACAGGTGGGGGTTGTGCTTACAGCCCAAAACCGTGCAGGACGTTTGGCATTTGCCAGAGAACACCAAGATTGGCAAATTCGCCACTGGCGCCCTGTGCTCATCACAGATGAAAGCAGGTTCTCACTGAGCACATGTGACCGAGTCTGGAGACGCCAAGGAGACCATTCTGCTGCCTGCCACATCCTCCAGCATGACCGGTTTGGCAGTGGGTCAGTAATGGTGTGGGGTGGCATTTCTTTGGGGGGCCGCACAGCCCTCCATGTGCTCGCCAGAGGTAGCCTGACTGCCATTAGGTACTGAGATGAGATCCTCAGACCCCTTGTGAGACCATATGCTGGTGCGGTTGGCCCTGGGTTCCTCCTAATGCAAGACAATGCTAGACCTCATGTGGCTGGAGTGTGTCAGCAGTTCCTGCAAGACGAAGGCATTGATGCTATGGACTGGCCCGCCCGTTCCCCAGACCTGAATCCAATTGAGCACATCTGGGACATCATGTCTCGCTCCAGGAGTTGGCGGATGCTTTAGTCCAGGTCTGGGAGGAGATCCCTCAGGAGACCATCCGCCACCTCATCAGGAGCATGCCCAGGCGTTGTAGGAAGGTCATACAGGCACGTGGAGGCCATACACACTACTGAGCCTCATTTTGACTTGTTTTAAGGACATTACATCAAAGTTGGATCAGCCTGTAGTGTGTTTTTCCACTTTAATTTTGAGTGTGACTCCAAATCCAGACCTCCATGGGTTAATGCATTTGATTTCCATTGATAATTTGTGTGTGATTTTGTTGTCAGCACATTCAACTATGTAAAGAACAAAGGGGTATATGCAATTGCGGTCGAATTCCCGAAAATGTCGAAAAGCGGGACATTTTCGCCAAAAAAAAAAAAAAAATCGACAATGCAATTCAGTACAAGGAAATATCTTGGCGCACCAGGGGTTACAGAGAGAATACCAGAAAGAGTAGGTCAGACTGACTGAATCTAAATTTATTTATTTATTTAAAACATAGTAAAAAGAACATGAAATTCCATTCAAAGAGTCAACATGATTCTATCTTTGCATCATCTAATAAACAAAGTGGTGCATAGATTGTGTCAATTTACTGCCTTTCACAGACAATCATATATTGGTGTTAATGTACCAATGCCTTATACCGACATGATTCAATAATCGCCCCAGAGGCGTAGAAAAAAGTCCCGAGACCTGCTCATCCCACGTAGATGAAACTTAATGTCCCTTAAGAGAACAGTCTCTATTTGTGTGGACTTTTTTAGCCGTGTGCCGCCTTGTCCCCGCAGCTCAATTTGGTAACTCAAAAAGCTTTTAAAGCAGTTTCGGGTCACTTCACCCTTTTACTGCAGCGATCCTGCATGCTGACCACAGGAGCCGGAGCCTAATCTGACCTGCTGCTGACTTGCTGACGAGACGTATCCCCGGAAGCCGCGAAACCGGAAGCTACTGGCCTGCGTGCCACGCATGCGGGCCAGGCGATACAGGTTGTATCGAAGCTCTGGGAATCGGCTGGCCGGCCCCACCGGAGGTCCACGAGGCGCAATAAGGCACGGACCCGGGAGAGGAGGGGACGGAGGACTCAAAACGAAATAACCTACAGGTACCATCACCTAACAAGCGCCAGCTCACACACTTACAGTGGGCAATATAGGAGAGTGCTGGGAGCTACCTGTATATTAAAAACGGCTGCAGTAGAAGGGTGAAGTGACCCGAAACTGCTTTAAAAGGTTTTTGAGTTACCAAATTGAGCTGCGGGGACAAGGCGGCACACGGCTAAAAAAGTCCACACAAATAGAGACTGTTCTCTTAAGGGACATTAAGTTTCATCTACGTGGGATGAGCAGGTCTCGGGACTTTTTTCTACGCCTCTGGGGCGATTATTGAATCATGTCGGTATAAGGCATTGGTACATTAACACCAATATATGATTGTCTGTGAAAGGCAGTAAATTGACACAATCTATGCACCACTTTGTTTATTAGATGATGCAAAGATAGAATCATGTTGACTCTTTGAATGGAATTTCATGTTCTTTTTACTATGTTTTAAATAAATAAATAAATTTAGATTCAATCAGTCTGACCTACTCTTTCTGGTATTCTCTCTGTAACCCCTGGTGCGCCAAGATATTTCCTTGTTTTGATTCCAGTTAATGCTAGTAAGGGTACTAGTTTATCTGTCGGCTGCACCACTTCGGCAAACCATTGCACCTGACCACCACTGTCTCTCTCACTATCCATTCTTTAACATTTTTCTCTGTCCTTCACACTATCCTCTTCCCCACTTTTTCCAAACCTACGTTCTCCTAAACTAAAGGGGTTGCGCAGATAGTATTTGTCCCTATAATGCAATTCAGTACTTTCCGTCAAAAAAACGGACTTTCCAAATTCGACTATTTGTCAAATTCGACATTTCTGCAATGGTACAAATGCGGCAATTCGACAAAAGTATATTCAATTGAAGTTTGGAAATTCGACAACAGTGCTTTTAGACAGTAAATTCGTCATTTTCAATCCGCCACACTTTGGTGGCGGAATCTAATAAAATTTTTAAAAAACATGTTTTTTTTGGTGTTCTTTTTATTGGTAATAGCATATCTATTTATATTAGAAGGGATTAGCTACTTGGTTTGTCTATTTTGGAGGCACAAGTATTATTTATATATTTTTAAAAATATTTATTTTATTTTATTTTTTAAATGGAATAATAAAAATCAGAAAAAAAATTGCGTGGGGTCCCCCCTCCTAAGCATAACCAGCCTCGGGCTCTTCGAGCCGGTCCTGGTTCTAAAAATCCGGGGGGGGAAATGACAGGGGATCCCCCGTATTTTTAAAACCAGCACCGGGCTCTGCGCCTGGTGCTGATGCAAAAAATACGGGGGACAAAGAGAGTAGGGGTCCCCCGTATTTTTTACACCAGCATCGGGCTCCACTAGCTGGACAGATAATGCCACAGCCGGGGGTCACTTTTATACAGCGCCCTGCGGCCGTGGCATTATATATCCAACTAGTCACCCCTGGCCGGGGTACCCTGGGGGAGTGGGGACCCCTTCAATCAAGGGGTCCACCCCCCCCAGCCACCCAAGGGCCAAGGGTGAAGCCCGAGGCTGTCCCCCCCCCCCCCCCGTCCAAGGGCTGCGGATGGGGGGCTGATAGCCTTGAGAAAATTGAAAGAATATTGTTTTTTCCAGTAGTACTACAAGTCCCAGCAAGCCTCCCCCGCAAGCTGGTATTTGGAGAACCACAAGTACCAGCATGCGGGAGAAAAACGGGACCGCTGGTACCTGTAGTTCTACTGGAAAAAAATACCCAAATAAAAACAGGACACGCACACCGTGATAGTAAAACTTTTTATTTCACACATGTCGACACATTCATACTTACCTATGTTCACACGCCGACCTCTGTCCACTTGTCCAAGTAGAATCCACGTGTACCTGTGAATAAAATTATACTCACCTGATCCAGTGTCCAGATTATAATCCACGTACTTGGCAAAAAACAAACAAACAAACACCCGGACCAAACGGACTGAAAGGGGTCCCATGTTTACACATGGGACCCCTTTCCACGAAAGCCGGGACCCCACGTGACTGCTGTCACAGAAGGTCCCTTCAGCCAATCAGGAAGCGCTACTTCGTGGCACTCACCTGATTGGCTGTATGCGCGTCTGCTGGCAGATAGCGCATCGCACAGCTCCCTCCATTAGTTTCAATGGTGGGAACTTTGCCGTCAGCGGTGGGGTTACCCGCGGTCAGCCGCTGACCGCGGGTGACCTCACCGCTGACCGCAAAGTTCCCACCATTGAATATAATGGAGAGGCTTTGCGATGCGCTGTCTGACAGCTCAGACGCGCATAGCCAATCAGCAGAGTGCCAGGACGTTGCGCTCGCTGATTGGCTGAAGAGACCTTTCTGTGACAGGAGTCACGGGGGGTCTCTGCATTCGGGGAAAGGGGTCTCATGTGTAAACATGGAACCCCTTTCAGTACGTTTGGTCCGGGTGTTCGTTTTTTTTTTTTGCGAAGTACGTGGATTATAATCTGGACACTGGATCAGGTGAGTATAATTTTATTCACAGGTACACGTGGATTCTACTTGGACAAGTGGACAGAGGTCGGCGTGTGAACATAGGTAAGTATGAATGTGTCGACATGTGTGAAATAAAGTTTTACTATCACGGTGTGCGTGTCCTGTTTTTATTTGGGTATTTTTTTCCAGTAGAACTACAGGTACCAGCGGTCCCGTTTTTCTCCCGCATGCTGGTACTTGTGGTTCTCCAAATACCAGCTTGCGGGGGAGGCTTGCTGGGACTTGTAGTACTACTGGAAAAAACAATATTCTTTCAATTTTCTCAAGGCTATCAGCCCCCCATCCGCAGCCCTTGGATGGGGGGGACAGCCTCGGGCTTCACCCCTGGCCCTTGGGTGGCTGGGGGGGGGGGACCCCTTGATTGAAGGGGTCCCCACTCCCCCAGGGTACCCCGGCCAGGGGTGACTAGTTGGATATTTAATGCCACGGCCGCAGGGCGCTGTATAAAAGTGACCCCCGGCTGTGGCATTATCTGTCCAGCTAGTGGAGCCCGATGCTGGTGTAAAAAATACGGGGGACCCCTACTCTTTTTGTCCCCCGTATTTTTTGCACCAGCACCAGGCGCAGAGCCCGGTGCTGGTTTTAAAAATACGGGGGATCCCCTGTCATTCCCCCCCCCCCCCCGGATTTTTAGAACCAGGACCGGCTCGAAGAGCCCGAGGCTGGTTATGCTTTGGAGGGGGGACCCCACGCAATTTTTTTCGGGCTTTTTTACCGTTTTTTCCAGTTTTCTAAAAATCGGATCAAAATCCGTCAAATCGGCCATTTTTCGACAGCGGGACTGTCGAATCCGTTTTTTATTGAATATGTTGAATTCCGGCACCCACTTGCCGGAATTCGACGGTCGAATTGTGTCGAATTAAAAACCGGGCGAAAAATTGCCGCGATTCGCCGCTAATTGCATATACCCCAAAGTATTTAATAAGAATATTTCATTCATTCAGATCTAGGATGTGTTATTTTAGTGTTCCCTTTATTTTTTTGAGCAGTGTGTATGTATGTATGTATATGTATATGTGTGTGTGTGTGTGTGTGTGTGTGTATGTATATAATATACTTTCATCTACTAGAGGACACTGGAAACTAGTACACTGGGTATAGAGTCGTGGTTAGTGGGAGCTGGGCACTTTAAATAATTTAGAATTGTGAATCTTCTCCCCTCTATTCCACACCCGCCTCAGTTTAGAAAAATGTGCCAAGGGAGCTGGTTCACTCTGGACTGTTTTCCCCCTGCTGCCTCCAGTTACCAGAACTGTGCTATAGCTGTTAGAGTAGACGGGCTGGCTGACAGTGCTATTGCGCGATACTCCAGCCGCCTGAAGTCAGTTGATGGTTTAACAGATGCCATGAGGTCTATTTTAGAACAAGCCAAATGGCAAACCAAGGCATGGAATACGTCTGGATGCAGCTCCCATTTCCTGGGGTGAAGGTCCTGGTGGCTGAGATAATCCACTTCCCAGTTGTCCACTCCAGGGATGAACACTGCCGATAGGATTACCGACTGCCCTTCGGCCCACCAGAGAATCTGAGATCCAATACATTTATGGGCAACACTCTTTCCTGTGCTGACCAAGGCCCTGGAACTGACAGTCTAGGACTACTGCACCCCATCCTCAGAGATAGGTGTCCAGTACATGAGATCCAGCAGCAGAGACAGTGGACGCACAAGCAGCCCCCTGGCCCTACGTCCTGGTCTACCTATTTCCTCTGATTTGACTGTTTCCTTGAACGCTAAAGCGCATAAAACACAAGTCATCCTGGTATCACCAGACTGGCCGCGGAGGAGTTGGTTCTCTGACCTTTAAACTCTACTAGCTGATGAACCGTGGCCCCTGCCGCTTCGTCCAATTCTTTTGCAACAGGACCCTTTTGTGCACCCCAACCTAGTGCGGCTGTGTTTAACGGCGTGGCTTTTGAGGCCGCTTTCTTATGCTAAGAAGCCTGTTACAGCTGCACATTACATTCCACATTTGGCGGTCTTATGTGGCATGGTGTGAAAGTCGTGAATTCCCATCTGAAGCTTTTCATTTGTCTCGACTGTTGCTGTTTCTGAAAGTGAATCTCGATACTGGTGTACTTTTGGGGTCCTTAAAGGTACAGATTTGTGCCCTCTCAATTTTCTTTCAACACAGACTGGCTTTCCTGCTTGAAGTGCAGACTTTTCTTCGGGGAGTTCTCTGGGTGTAACCCCCTTTGTTCCACCTACAGCTCCATGGGGCCTGAATTTGGTGCTGGCTTTACAGTCTTCCATGATTAATCCTCTGAATGTCATCGATCTCAAGTATTTGTCCTGGAAAATGGTTCTCCTCCTGGCATTGGCTTGGACTCATTGTGTTTGACAGTTGGCCCTCTCATGCAAGCCGCCATACCTCACTTTTCATGGCGATAGGACTGAACTCAGGACGTAGGCTCCTTCCTTCCATCGTTAGTGTCTGCCCTCCACATAAATCAGCCTATTGTGGTGCCTTTTTCGACTGAGGGATAAGGAGAATCCTCCACTTTGGATCTTGTTCGAGCTTTACCTAGCTGCGTGGCTCGGAAAGAGCCCTTGCATAAATCGGATGCACCTTTTGTTCTATATTATGCAGTCCGGAGAGGTTGGCCAGCTTCAAAGCAAACCTTAGCTAGGTGGATTCACCTAGCTATCCTTCAGGACTACGTCAACAATGCTAGGCAACTTGCTACGTCTATTTTGGTGCACTTTACCCGTTCGGTGGGTACGTCTTGGGCTGCATGTCGTGGTTCCTCCACCATGCAACTTTGCTGTGTGGCTACTTGGCCCATAATTCATACCTTTAGGCCGCCTTGTTCTGCAGACTCCTCAGAGGGCTCCCACCTTTGGGGTAAACTTTGGGAAGTCCCCAGTGTACTAGACTGCAGTGTTCCCTAGTGGTTGAAAGAAAAAATGGGATTTTGGTACTTACCGGTAATTCCTTTTTTCTGATTCCACAGGAGACACTTGACGCCCTCCTCAGCGCTGCTTAACCTGCCTGTTGTGTTAGTTAACGTGTGTTTTGTTTTCTGTTTCATTCTGCTATTCTACATCTCCTCACTGTCTCCATTTTTATAAACTGAGGCGGGGTGGGGAATAGGGAGGGAGGAGATTCACACTTCTAAATGATTTAAAGTGCCCAGCTCCCACTAACCATGCTTCTATACTCCACTGTACTAGTCTCCAGTGTCCCCTGTAGAGTCAGCGAAAAGGATCCCATTATATAAACCATGTGGTTTGGCACTCAATTGTACATGAAGTCAACAACCTGTGTGGCCTTGCAGACAATTAGCATGATACGACACTACAGGACTTTGAAGAAGGCAATATTGACTTTAACGTTTCTGGGCTATTACAGCCCCGTCATCAGGAAAAAATATACTTCCTGATGACGGGGCTGTAATAGCCCAGAAACATTGAAGTCAATTTTGCCTTCAAAGTCCTGTATTACCATGTTGTGTCTTACAACTGATACATTCTTTACACCTGCTAAATCTGCTATATATAAACAAATTAGTCTCCCATATCCAAAATTCCGAAATGTGGAATATACCGAAACACAGATTGTTTTTTTCAAGCGCGATTGAGATAGTGACACCTCTGCATCAATCAGTTTGTTTATTGTCACTTCCACATTACAGAAAATGTATCAGTTAAATTACAGTGCAAACATACAATAAAAGATGCTTTCTGATGGTTCAATGTACACAGACTGTTTCATGCTAAAAATTATTAAAAGTATTGTATATAAATTATCTTCAAGCTAAATGTATAAGGTGTATATGAAACATAAATGTATTTTGTGTTTAGACTTGGGTCCCACCGCCAGGATATCTCATTACGGTATTCAAATATTAAAAAATATGGAAAAATCCAATATCCAAAATACTTCTGGTCCCAAGCATTTTGGATGTGGGAGACTAAACACGTATGTACTGTATGTATGAATGTATGTATGTATGTATGTATATGTGTGTGTGTGTATGTATGTGTATACTTATTATTTAAAGTATTCACCCCCATTTACATTTTTCATGTTTTGTTGCCTCACAACCTGAAATTAAAATGGATTGTTTGAAGGTTTGCATCATTTCATTCACAGAACATGCCTACAACTTTGAAGATTTTTTTTTCATTGTGAAGCAAATAACAAATAGGACAAAATAACAGAAAACTTCAGCGCGCATAACTATTCACCCCCCTAAAGTCAGTACTTTGTAGAGCCACCTTTTGCGGCAATTACAGCTGCAAGTCGCTTTGGATAAGTCTCTATGAGCTTGCCACTGGGATTTTTGCCCATTCCTCAAGGCAAAACTGCTGCAGCTGCTTTATGTTGGATGGTTTCCTCTTGTGAACAGCAGTCTTAAAGTCTGACCACAGATTCTCAATTGGATTGAGATCTGGGCTTTGACTAGGCCATTCCAACACATTTAAATGTTTCCCCTTAAACCACTCGAGTGTTGCTTTAGCAGTATGCTTCAGGTCATTGTCCTGCTAGAAGGTGAACTTCCGTCCCAGTCTCCAAATCACAGGCAGACTGAAACAGGTATTGCTCAAGAATATCCCTGTATTTGGCACCATCTATCTTTTCCTCGACTCGAAACAGTTTACCAGTCCCTACTGCTGAAAAAAATATCCCCACAGCATGATGCTGCAACCACCATGATTCACTGTGGGGATGGTGTTCTTGGGGTAATGGGATGTGTTGGGTTTGCGACAGACATAGCGTTTTCCTTGGTGGATGAAGTGTTACATTTTAGTCTCATCTGACCAGAGCACCTTCCTCCATACTTTAAGCAGTCGTCCACATGCCTTTTGGCAAACTCAAAACGTGCCTTCTTATTTTTAACACTAAGTAATGGCTTTTTCTGGCCACTGTTCCATAAAGCCCAGCTCTGTGGAGTGTACGACTTATTGTGGTCACATGCACAGATACACCAGTCTCTGCTGTGGAACTTTGCAGCTCCTTCAGGGTTACCTTTGGTCTCTGCGCTGCCTCTCTGATTAATGCCCTCTTTGCCCGGTCTGTGAGTTTTGGTGGCCGGCCCTCTCTTGGCAGGTTTGTTGTGGTACCATGTTCTTTCCATTTGAAGATGATGGATTTGATGGTGCTCCGGGGGATCATCAAAGATTTGGATATTTTTTTATAACCCAACCCTGACTTGTACTTCTCCAGAACTTTGTCCCTGACTTGTTAGGAGAGCTCCTTGGTCTTCATGGTGTTGCAGCCTCTTGCTTAGTGATGTTGCAGCCTCTGGGGCCTTTCAGAAAAGGTGTGTTTATGCTGACAGATCATGTGACTCTTAGATTGCACACAGGTGCACTTCATTTCACTAATTATGTGACTTCTGAAGATAATTGTTTGCACCAGAATGTTTGAGGGGCTTCATAGCAAAGGGAGTGAATACATATGCACATGCCAATTTTCAAATGTTTCTCTATAAAGTATTCTTTTATAAACATCATTCTCATTTCACTTCACCAACTTAGACTATTTTGTGCAGGTCCATCACATAAAAATTCAGATAAAAATAAATAAAAAATTACAGGTTGTGTGTGTGTGTGTGTGTGTGTGTGTGTGTGTGTGTGTGTATATATATATATATATATATATATTAGTGCTGGGCAAGATAACGTGTTATTAACGCGTTAACGCCATAAGGCAATAACAGCGATAATATTGTTAACGCTGCTGCGCCGGAAGCAGTAGCGGAAGAAGCCGCCGGAAGCAGTAATTCATCTGACCCCCTTGATGGAGAAGCCGCCGGATGCCGCTGGAGAAGATGAAGCCACCGGATGCCGCCGGAGAAGAGGAAGCCGCCAGCCGCCATAACCTCTTGAGACTGAGACATCTTCACAATATCTCTGAGAGTACTGGTTTTTATACAGGGCCCTAGCAAAGGCATAGGATTCCCTTATAGCTGCTCTTTAGCATTTAGTTTTTAGTTAGATAGGTAGTGATTAACTTAGAACACAAGCGGGAGCTGCGCCGCGGTGGGACTGGGTGAGTGGGATCCCGTAGCGCGCGCTGGCCGGAGCTGGGTAACTTAGTTACGCGCGGCTGAGGAGAAACCTCGGTCGCGTGGGATGCAGCGCGCAGGGCAGCCCTTCTCTTCTCCGTCGGGCGCCGCTGTGGGACTGGATGAGAATGGTCCTGCAGCGTGCGCGCTGGCCGGAGCGCAAGTATCAGAGACAGCGCAGGAAGCACTTCTCCTCGCCGGCGGCTATTAACTGGTTCTATCAACGCCGCTGTGGGACTGGATGTGACGGGTCCCACAGCGCGCGCGCTGGCGGGGGTCAGAAGCGGCTCTGTGAGACGCGCAGATTACTGGGGACGTTTTTTAAATGCTACTGTGTTAAGGGAAAACTGCAAACCAAATGTTATTGCAGTGTTTAATGTTATTGCACTGTTGTTCATATAAAAGTACTAAAAGTGCGCAATACACCACTTTTGAATTCATTATTGACTTTAGTCGGCTAACAATACGATTAAACGCATGAAATCCTGCGATTAATTGCGATTAAAAATTGTAATCGTTGCCCAGCACTAATATATATATATATATATATATATATATATATATATATATATATATATATATATATAATACAGTTGTGCTCATAAGTTTACATACCCTAGCAGAATTTGTGATTTTCTGGCCATTTGTCAGAGAATATGAATGATAACTCACAAACTTTTCTTTCACTCATGGTTAGTGGTTGGGTGAAGCCATTTATTGTCAAACAACTGTGTTTACTCTTTTTCTCTATCGTCCTAGTGGATGCTGGGGTTCCTGAAAGGACCATGGGGAATAGCGGCTCCGCAGGAGACAGGGCACAAAAATTAAGCTTTAGGATCAGGTGGTGTGCACTGGCTCCTCCCCCTATGACCCTCCTCCAAGCCTCAGTTAGGTTTTTGTGCCCGGCCAAGAAGGGTGCAATCTAGGTGGCTCTCCTAAAGAGCTGCTTAGAAAAGTTTAGTTTTAGGTTTTTTATTTTACAGTGAGTCCTGCTGGCAACAGGATCACTGCATCGAGGGACTTAGGGGAGAAGAAGTGAACTTACCTGCGTGCAGGATGGATTGGCTTCTTAGGCTACTGGACATTAGCTCCAGAGGGACGATCACAGGTACAGCCTGGATGGGTCACCGGAGCCGCGCCGCCGGCCCCCTTGCAGATGCCGAAAAGAGAAGAGGTCCAGAAATCGGCGGCAGAAGACTCTTCAGTCTTCTTAAGGTAGCGCACAGCACTGCAGCTGTGCGCCATTGCTCTCAGCACACTTCACACGGCAGTCACTGAGGGTGCAGGGCGCTGGGGGGGGGCGCCCTGGGCAGCAATGGAAACCTGTTATTTGGCAAAAAATACCTCACATATAGCCTCCGGGGGCTATATGGAGATATTTAACCCCTGCCAGAATCCGTTGAAGAGCGGGAGACGAGCCCGCCGAAAAGGGGGCGGGGCCTATCTCCTCAGCACACAGCGCCATTTTCCCTCACAGAAAGGCTGGAGGGAAGGCTCCCAGGCTCTCCCCTGCACTGCACTACAGAAACAGGGTTAAAACAGAGAGGGGGGGCACTAATTTGGAGTTAGACATATATATAAAGATGCTATAAGGGAAAACACTTATATAAGGTTGTCCCTATATAATTATAGCGTTTTTGGTGTGTGCTGGAAAACTCTCCCTCTGTCTCTCCAAAGGGCTAGTGGGTCCTGTCCTCTATCAGAGCATTCCCTGTGTGTGTGCTGTGTGTCGGTACGTGTGTGTCGACATGTATGAGGACGATGTTGGTGAGGAGGCGGAGCAATTGCCTGTAATGGTGATGTCACTCTCTAGGGAGTCGACACCGGAATGGATGGCTTATTTAGGGAATTACGTGATAATGTCAACACGCTACAAGGTCGGTTGACGACATGAGACGGCCGACAAACAATTAGTACCGGTCCAGACGTCTCAAAAACACCGTCAGGGGTTTAAAACGCCCGTTTACCTTAGTCGGTCGACACAGACACAGACACGGACACTGAATCCAGTGTCGACGGTGAATAAACAAACGTATTCCTCATTAGGGCCACACGTTAAGGGCAATGAAGGAGGTGTTACATATTTCTGATACTACAAGTACCACAAAGATGGGTATTATGTGGCAGTGAAAAAAAACTACCGTAGTTTTTCCTGAATCAGATAAAATAAAATGAAGTGTGTGATGAGGCGTGGGTTTACCCCGATAGCAAATATTGGCGTTATACCTTTTCCCGCCAGAAGTTAGGGCGCGTTGGGAAACACCCCTTAGGGTGGATAAGGCGCTCACACGCTTATCATGTGGCGTTACCGTCTCCAGATACGGCCGCCCTCAAGGAGCCAGCTGATATGAAGCTGGAGTAATATCCTAAAAAGTATATACACACATACGGTGGTTATACTGCGACCAGCGATCGCCTCAGCCTGGAAATGCAGTGCTGGGTTGGCTTGGTCGGATTCCCTGACTGAAAATATTTTAGTGATATAGAGCATTTAATAGGATGCAGTCTATATATATATATATATATATATATATATATATATATATATATATATATATATATATATATATATATATGCGAGATGCACAGAGGGATATTTGCACTCTGGCATCAAGATAAGTGCGTTGTCCATATCTGCCAGAAGATGTTATGGACACGACAGTGGTCAGGTGATGCAGATCCCATACGGCACATGAAAGTATGGTCGTATAAAGGAGAGTAGGTACTTGGGGTCGGTCCATCGGACCTGGGGGCCACGGCAACAGCTGGGAAATCCAACCTTTTTACCCCAAGTCACATCTCAGCAGAAAAAGACACTGTCTTTTCAGCCTCAATCCTTCCGTTCCCATAAGGGCATGCGGGCAAAAGGCCAGTCATATCTGCCCAGACATAGAGGAAAGGGAAGTAGACTGCAGAAGGCAGCCCCTTTCCAGGAACAGAAGCCCTCCACCGAGTCTGCCAAGTCCTCAGCAGGACGCTGGGGCCGTGCAAGCTGACTCAGGTGAGGTGGGGGGTCGTCTCAAGAGTCTCAGCGTGCAGTGGGATCACTCGCAAGTTGACCCCTAGATCGTACAAAGTATTATCCCAGGGGTACAGTTTGGAGATTCGAGACATCTTTTCCTCGCAGGTTCCTGAAGTCTGCTTTACCAAAGGCTCCCTCCGACAGGGAGGCAGTATTGGGAAAAAATTCACAAGCTGTATTTCCAGCAGGTGATAATCAAAGTACCCCTCCTACAATCAAGGAAAAGGGTATTAGTCTTCCACACTATATTGTGGTACTGAAGCCAGACGGCTTGGTGAGACATATTCTAAATCTGAAATTTTTGAACACTTACATACAAAGGTTCAAATCAAGATGGAGTCACTCAGACAGTGATAGCGAACCGGAAAAAAGGGGACTATATGGTGTCCCTGGACATCAAGGATTACCTCCATGTCCAAATTTGCCCTTCTCAACAAGGGTACCTATGGTTCGTGGTACAGAACTGTCAATATCAGTTTCTGACGCTGCCGTTGAATTATCCACGGCACCCCGGGCCTTTACCAAGGTAATGGCCGAAAAGATGATTCTCTTTAAAGAAAAGGGCATCTTAATTATCCCTTACTTGGACGATATCCTGAAAAGGGAAAGGTCCAGAGAACAGTTGGAGGTCGGAATAGCACTATCTAAAGTAGTTCTATGACAGCACGAGTGGATTCTAAATATTCCAAAAATCGCAGCGTTTTTCCGACGATACGTCTGCTGTTCCTAGGAATGATTCTGGGCATAGTCCAGAAAAAGGTGTTTCTCCTGGAGGAGAAAGCCAGGGAGCTATCCGAACTAGTCAGAAACCTCCTAAAACCAGGCCAAGTATCAGTGCATCAATGCACAGGAGTCCTGGGAAAAATGGTGGCTTCTTATGAAGCAATTCCATTCGGCAGATCTCACGCAAAAAATTTTCAGGGGGATTTGCTGGACGAATGGTCCGGATCGCATCTTCAGATGCATCAGCAGATAATCCTGTCTCCAAGGACAAGGGTGTCTCTTCTGTGGGGGCTGCAGAGTGCTCATCTTCTAGAGGACAGCACATTCAGCATTCAGGACTGTGTTCTGGTGACCACGGATGCCAGCCTGAGAGGCTGGGAAGCAGTCACACAGGGAAGAAATTTCCAAGGAATGTGGTCAAGTCTGGAGACTTTTCTGCACATGAATATACTGGAGCTAAGAGCAATTTCCAATGCTCTGAGCCTAGGAAGACCTCTGCTTCAAAGTCAGTCGGTGCTGATCTGGTCGGACATCATCATGGCAGTCGCCCACGTAAACAGACGGGGCGGCACAAGAAGCAGGAGGGCAATGACAGCAAGAACTTTTCGCTGAGCAAAAAATCATGTGATAACACTGTCAGCAGTGTTCATTCCGGGAGTGGAAAACTGAATTTCCTCAGCAGGAATGAATTCCACTCGGAAAAGTGGGAACTTCATCTGGAAGTTTCCACATGATTGTAAACCGTGGGAAAGACCAAAGGTGGTCATAAGATGGCGTCCCACCTGAAGCGCCAAGTCAAGAGACCCTCAGGCAATAGCTGGGTCGCTCTGGTAACACCGTGGGTGTACCAGTCGGGTATGTGTTCCCTCCTCTGCCTCTCATACCCAGGGTATTGAGAATTATAGGAAGGAGAGGAGTAAGAATTATACTCGTGGCTCCGGTTTGGCCAAGAAGGACTTGGTAACCGGAACTTCAAGAGATAAGAAGGGTCTTGATTCAGCAAGAATCATGTCTGTTCCAAGACTTACCGCAGCTGCGTTGACGCAGGGGCGGGTGAACGCCGGATCCTAAGGGAAAAAGGCATTCCGGAAGAGGTCATCCCTACCCTGGTCAGAGCCAGGAAGGAGGTGACCGCACAACATTATCACAGTTTAGGTGAAAATATGTTCCATGGTGTGAGGCCAGGAAGGCTCCACGGAAGAATTTCAACTAGGTTAATTCCTATATTTCCTGCAAACAGGAGTGTCTATGGGCCTCAAATTGGGGTCCATTAAGGTTCAAATTTCGGCCTGTCGATTTTCTTCCAGAAAGAATTGGCTTCAGTTCCTGAAGTCCAGAAGTTTGTCAAGGGAGTACTGCATATACAACCCCTTTTGATGTCTCCAGTGGCACTGGGGGATCTCAACGTAGTTTTGGGGATTCCAAAAATCACATTGGTTTAAACCACTCAAATCTGTGGATTTGATATATCTCACATGGAAAGTGAACATGCGGTTGGTCCTGGCCTCGGCCAGGCGAGTGTCAAAATTGGCGGCTTTTGTCTCACAAAGCCATATCTGATTGTCCATTCGGACAGAGCAAAGCTGCGGACTCGTCCCCAGTTTATCCCTAAGGTGGTGTCAGCGTTTTACCTGAACCAGCTTATTGTGGTACCTGCGGCTACTAGGGACTTGGAGGACTCCAAGTTGCTGGATGTTGTCAGGGCCCTGAAAATATAGTTTTCCAGGTCGGCTGGAGTCAGGAAATCTGACTTGCTGTTTTATCCTGTATGCACCCAACAAGCTGGGTGCCCCTGCTTCTAAGCAGACTATTGCTTGTTGGATTTGTAGTACAATTCAGCTTGCACATTCTGTGGCAGGCTTGCCACAGCCAAAAATATGTAAATGCCCATTCCACAAGGAAGGTGGGCTCATCTTGGGCGGCTGCCCGAGGGGTCTCGGCTTTACAACTTTGCCGAGCGGCTACGTGGTCGGGGGAGAACACGTTTGTAAAATCCTACAAATTTGATACCCTGGCTAAGGAGGACCTGGAGTTCTCTCATTCGGTGCTGCAGAGTCATCCGCACTCTCCCGCCCGTTTGGGAGCTTTGGTATAATCCCCATGGTCCTTTCAGGAACCCCAGCATCCACTAGGACGATAGAGAAAATAAGAATTTACTTACCGATAATTCTATTTCTCGGAGTCCGTAGTGGATGCTGGGCGCCCATCCCAAGTGCGGATTATCTGCAATACTTGTACATAGTTATTGTTAACTAAATCGGGTTATTGTTGTAGTGAGCCATCTTTCAGAGGCTCCTCTGTTCTCATACTGTTAACTGGGTTCAGATCACAGGTTGTACAGTGTGATTGGTGTGGCTGGTATGAGTCTTACCCGGGATTCAAAATCCTTCCTTATTATGTACGCTCGTCCGGGCACAGTATCCTAACTGAGGCTTGGAGGAGGGTCATAGGGGGAGGAGCCAGTGCACACCACCTGATCCTAAAGCTTAATTTTTGTGCCCTGTCTCCTGCGGAGCCGCTATTCCCCATGGTCCTTTCAGGAACCCCAGCATCCACTACGGACTCCGAGAAATAGAATTATCGGTAAGTAAATTCTTATTTTAAATCATAATGACAACAGAAACTACCCAAATGACCCTGATCAAAAGTTTACATACCCCTGTTCTAAATACCGTGTATTGCCCCCTTTAACATCAATGACAGCTTGAAGTCTTTTGTGGTAGTTGTGGATGAGGCTCTTTATTTTCTCAGATGGTAAAGCTGCCCATTCTTCTTGGCAAAAAGCCTCCAGTTCCTGTAAATTCTCGGCCTGTCTTGCATGAACTGCACGTTCGAGATCTCCCCAGAGTGGCTTAATGATATTGAGGTGTGTGTGTGTATGTGTATATATATATATATATATATATATATATATATATAAGTACTGTGCAAAAGTTTTAGGCAGGTGTGGAAAAAATGCTGCAAAGTAAGAATGCTTCCAATAATAGCCATGTTAATAGTTTATTTTTATCAATTAAAATGCAAATTGAATGAACAGAAGAGCAATCTAAATCAAATCAATACTTGATGTCATAGGCAAACATGGTGGGGGTACCAGTTGCCCAGTAATCCCCCTCCTTATGGCAAGTGGCTCAAGTTATGACAACAATAGCAACGGGAGAGCTGCCACCACATCATGCAGTTTAAGGGACTGCTGCTTCTACCAAGCTTGCTCTGTGTGTGGATCTGAGTCCTCAAATAGTGCACTGGACCAGAGAGTAGCTGCCAGAAAGAAGAGTAAGGGGCCTTACCATGAGGTAGGAGAATGTGTGCTTAGAAAGTGCAGAACTGGTTCTATTATGTTTGTGTGTTTTATTATGGTATGTTTAACTTTTTTACTAACCATATATTTATATTTTCTCTAACGTCCTAAGTGGATGCTGGGGACTCCGTAAGGACCATGGGGGGATTAGCGGCTCCGCAGGAGACTGGGCACAACTATAAAGAAAGCTTTTAGACTACTGGTGTGCACTGGCTCCTCCCACTAAGACCCTCCTCCAGACTTCAGTTAGATTCTTGTGCCCGGCTGAGCTGGATGCACACTAGGGGCTCTCCTGAGCACCTAGAAAGAAAGTATATTTAGGTTTTTTATTTTACAGTGAGATCTGCTGGCAACAGACTCACTGCAGCGAGGGACTAAGGGGAGAAGAAGCGAACCTACCTAACAGGTGGTAGTTTGGGCTTCTTAGGCTACTGGACACCATTAGCTCCAGAGGGATCGACCGCAGGACCCGACCTTGGTGTTCGTTCCCGGAGCCGCGCCGCCGTCCCCCTTACAGAGCCAGAAGCAACGAAGAGGTCCGGAAAATCGGCGGCAGAAGACTAAGGTCTTCACCAAGGTAGCGCACAGCACTGCAGCTGTGCGCCATTGCTCCTCATGTACACACACTCCGGTCACTGATGGGTGCAGGGCGCTGGGGGGGCGCGCCCTGAGGGCAATATATGACACCTTGGCTGGCAAATCTACATCATATATAGTCCTAGAGGCTATATAGATGTAAAATTACCCCTGCCAGTATTCCAGAAAAAGCGGGAGAAAGTCCGCCGAAAAAGGGGCGGGGCTTCTCCCTCAGCACACTGGCGCCATTTTTCCCTCAAGGTTCCGCTGGAAGGAAGCTCCCTGGCTCACCCCTGCAGTCTGAACACTACAGAAGGGTAAAAAAGAGAGGGGGGGCACTAAATTTAGGCGCAGTATAGATAATATATATATGATATATATAAAAAAGCAGCTATAAGGGAAAACACTAATTTATAGTGGGATCCCTGTGTTATATAGCGCTCTGGTGTGTGCTGGCATACTCTCTCTCTGTCTCCCCAAAGGGCTTTGTGGGGTCCTGTCCTCTGTCAGAGCATTCCCTGTGTGTTTGCGGTGTGTCGGTACGGCTGTGTCGACATGTTTGATGAGGAGGCTTATGTGGAGGCGGAGCAAATGCCTGTAAACGTGATGTCACCCCCTGCGGGGTCGACACCTGAGTGGATGGTGCTGTGGAAGGACTTACGCGACAGTGTCGACTCCTTGCATAAAAGGTTTGACGACATACCTTTTGTGGGACAGCCGGCTTCTCAGCCTGTGCCTGCCCAGGCGTCTCAAAAGCCATCAGGGGCTCTAAAACGCCCGCTACCTCAGATGGCTGACACAGATGTCGACACGGATACTGACTCCAGTGTCGACGACGATGAGACTAATGTAACTTCCAGTAGGGCCACACGTTACATGATTGAGGCAATGAAAAATGTGTTGCACATTTCTGATGTTACCCCTGGTACCACAAAAAAGGGTATAATGTTTGGAGAGAAAAAACTACCAGTAGCTTTTCCTCCATCTGAAGAGTTAAATGAAGTGTGTGAAGAAGCGTGGGCTTCCCCTGATAAAAAGCTGGTAATTTCTAAGAGGTTACTAATGGCGTACCCTTTCCCGCCAGAGGATAGGTCACGCTGGGAAACATCCCCTAGGGTGGATAAAGCGCTCACACGCTTGTCAAAGAAGGTGGCACTACCGTCTCCGGATACGGCCGCCCTGAATGAATCTGCTGATAGAAAGCAGGAGGCTATCCTGAAATCTATATATACACACACAGGTGTTATACTGAGACCGGCTATTGCTTCAGCCTGGATGTGCAGTGCTGCTGCTGCGTGGTCAGATTCCCTGTCAGAAAATATAAATACCCTAGACAGGGACACTATATTGCTAAACGTAGAGCAAATAAAAGACGGACTTTTATACATGAGGGATGCACAGAGGGATATTTGCCGGCTGGCATCCAAAATTAGTGCAATGTCCATTTCTGCCAGGAGAGGGTTATGGACCCGGCAGTGGACAGGAGATGCAGATTCCAAACGACACATGGAAGTTCTGCCTTATAAGGGTGAGGAGTTGTTCGGGGATGGTCTCTCGGACCTCGTTTCCACAGCAACAGCTGGGAAGTCTACATTTTTACCCCATGTTCCCTCACAACCAAAGAAAGCACCGTATTATCAGGTACAGTCCTTTCGGCCCAATAGGGGCAAGCGGGTTAAAGGCACGTCCTTTCTGCCCAGAGGCAGAGGTAGGGGAAAGAAGCTGCAGCATACAGCCAGTTCCCAGGAGCAAAAGTCCTCCCCCGCTTCCTCTAAGTCCACAGCATGACGCTGGGGCTTCACAGGCGGAGCCAGGTACGGTGGGGGCCCGTCTCAAAAATTTCAGCAATCAGTGGGCTCGCTCACGGGTGGATCCCTGGATCCTTCAAGTAGTATCTCAGGGGTACAAGCTGGAATTCGAGACGTCTCCCCCCGCCGTTTCCTCAAATCTGCCTTGCCAACCACTCCCTCAGGCAGGGAGGCAGTGTTACAGGCAATTCACAAGCTGTATTCACAACAAGTGATAGTAAAGGTGCCCCTACTTCAACAAGGAAGGGGTTACTATTCCACAATGTTTGTGGTACCGAAACCGGACGGTTCGGTGAGACCCATTTTAAATTTGAAATCCTTGAACACATATATAAAAAAATTCAAGTTCAAGATGGAATCGCTCAGGGCGGTTATTGCAAGCCTGGACGAGGGGGATTACATGGTATCACTGGACATCAAGGATGCTTACCTGCATGTCCCCATTTACCATCCTCACCAGGAGTACCTCAGATTTGTGGTACAGGATTGTCATTACCAATTCCAGACGTTGCCGTTCGGTCTATCCACGGCTCCGAGGGTCTTTACCAAGGTAATGGCCGAAATGATGATACTCCTTCGAAAGAAGGGAGTTTTAATTATCCCGTACTTGGACGATCTCCTGATAAAGGCGAGGTCCAGAGAGCAGTTGTTGGTCGGGGTAGCACTATCTCGGGAAGTGCTACAACAGCACGGCTGGATTCTAAACATTCCAAAGTCACAGCTGGTCCCTACGACACGACTGCTGTTCCTAGGGATGGTTCTGGACACAGAACAGAGAAAAGTGTTTCTCCCGGAGGAGAAGGCCAAGGAGCTGTCATCTCTAGTCAGAGGCCTCCTAAAGCCAAAATAGGTGTCGGTGCATCACTGCACGCGGATCCTGGGAAAAATGGTAGATTCCTACGAAGCGATTCCATTCGGCAGGTTTCATGCAAGAACTTTTCAGTGGGACCTGTTGGACAAGTGGTCCGGATCGCATCTTCAGATGCATCGTCGGATAACCCTGTCTCCAAGGACAAGGGTGTCTCTGCTGTGGTGGCTGCAGAGTGCTCATCTTCAAGAGGGCCGCAGATTCGGCATACAGGACTGGGTCCTGGTGACCACGGATGCCAGCCTTCGAGGCTGGGGAGCAGTCACACAGGGAAGAAACTTCCAAGGACTATGGTCAAGTCAGGAGACTTCCCTGCACATAAATATTCTGGAACTGAGGGCCATTTACAATGCCCTAAGTCAGGCAAAACCCCTGCTTCAAAACCAGCCGGTACTGATCCAGTCAGACAACATCACGGTGGTCGCCCATGTAAATCGACAGGGCGGCACGAGAAGCAGGATGGCAATGGCAGAAACCACAAGGATTCTCCGATGGGCGGAAAATCACGTGTTAGCACTGTCAGCAGTGTTCATTCCGGGAGTGGACAACTGGGAAGCAGACTTCCTCAGCAGGCACGACCTCCACCCGGGAGAGTGGGGACTTCATCCAGAAGTCTTTCAAATGATTGTAAACCGTTGGAAAAGGCCACAGGTGGACATGATGGCGTCCCGCCTAAACAAAAAGCTAGAAAAATATTGTGCCAGGTCGAGAGACCCGCAGGCGATAGCTGTGGACGCTCTAGTGACACCGTGGGTGTACCGATCGGTTTATGTGTTCCCTCCTCTTCCTCTCATACCAAAGGTACTGAGGATAATAAGGAGAAGAGGAGTAAGAACTATACTCATTGTTCCGGATTGGCCAAGAAGAGCTTGGTACCCGGAACTTCAAGAAATGATGTCAGAGGACCCTTGGCCTCTACCGCTCAGACAAGACCTGCTGCAGCAGGGGCCCTGTCTGACGGCATGGCGGTTGAACACCGGATCCCGAAGGAAAAGGGCATTCCGGAGGAAGTCATTCCTACGCTGATTAAAGCTAGGAAAGAAGTAACCGCAAACCATTATCACCGCATATGGCAAAAATATGTTGCGTGGTGTGAGGCCAGGAAGGCCCCAACGGAGGAATTTCAGCTGGGCCGTTTCCTGCACTTCCTACAGTCAGGGGTGACTATGGGCCTTAAATTGGCTTCCATTAAGGTCCAGATTTCGGCTCTATCGATTTTCTTCCAGAGAGAACTGGCTTTACTACCTGAAGTTCAGACTTTTGTTAAGGGAGTGCTGCATATTCAGCCCCCTTTTGTGCCTCCAGTGGCACCTTGGGATCTCAACGTGGTGTTGGATTTCCTAAAGTCACATTGGTTTGAGCCACTGAAAACCGTGGATTTGAAATATCTCACGTGGAAAGTGGTCATGTTGTTGGCCTTGGCTTCGGCCAGGCGTGTATCAGAATTGGCGGCTTTGTCATGTAAAAGCCCTTATCTGATTTTCCATATGGATAGGGCAGAATTGAGGACTCTTCCCCAGTTTCTCCCCAAAGTGGTATCAGCTTTTCATCTGAACCAACCTATCGTGGTGCCTGCGGCTACAAATGACTTGGAGGCTTCCAAGTTGTTGGACGTAGTCAGGGCCCTTAAAATCTATGTTTCCAGGACAGCTGGAGTCAGAAAGACTGACTCGCTCTTTATCCTGTATGCGCCCAACAAGTTGGGTGCACCTGCTTCAAAGCAGACTATTGCTCGCTGGATCTGTAGTACGATTCAGCTTGCACATTCTGCGGCTGGACTGCCGCATCCTAAATCAGTAAAAGCCCATTCCACGAGGAAGGTGGGCTCTTCTTGGGCGGCTGCCCGAGGGGTCTCGGCTCTTCAACTTTGCCGAGCAGCTACTTGGTCGGGGTCAGACACGTTTGCTAAATTCTACAAGTTTGACACCCTGGCTGAGGAGGACCTTGAGTTTGCTCATTCGGTGCTGCAGAGTCTTCCGCACTCTCCCGCCCGTTTGGGAGCTTTGGTATAATCCCCATGGTCCTTACGGAGTCCCCAGCATCCACTTAGGACGTTAGAGAAAATAAGAATTTACTCACCGGTAATTCTATTTCTCATAGTCCGTAGTGGATGCTGGGCGCCCATCCCAAGTGCGGATTGTCTGCAATACTTGTATATAGTTATTGCTTAACTAAAGGGTTATTGTTGAGCCATCTGTTGAGAGGCTCAGTTGTTATCATACTGTTAACTGGGTATTGTATCACGAGTTATACGGTGTGATTGGTGTGGCTGGTATGAGTCTTACCCGGGATTCAAAATCCTTCCTTATTGTGTCAGCTCTTCCGGGCACAGTATCCTAACTGAAGTCTGGAGGAGGGTCTTAGTGGGAGGAGCCAGTGCACACCAGTAGTCTAAAAGCTTTCTTTATAGTTGTGCCCAGTCTCCTGTGGAGCCGCTAATCCCCCATGGTCCTTACGGAGTCCCCAGCATCCACTACGGACTATGAGCAATAGAATTACCGGTGAGTAAATTCTTATTATTTAAATGTTCTATACAGCCTATACTATAGACCATATATAGTGTTAAATATTAATACTGCATTCCATAAAGTATTCAGTGTATAAAAAGACCAATGTTTTCATCAATGTCCTTGGTCATTACTAGGTTCTTCTACCGCTCCCTCCAGATTGTGGATTGCTTTTAGAAATTCCCCTCTGGAAATCCTGCATTTGCCACTGGGTGTGACCACCATTTTCCTTAAAAACAGCATCAATCCTTCACTTGCACACAAGTACATTTGCACACAGTTTTTGAACAAACCCAAAAGGGAGGTTGTTCCAAACATCCTGGAGAACTTATCACAGATCTTCTGTGTCTGTGGGCTTAAATCCTTTGGTCTCTTCATGTAATACCAGACAGACTCAATGATGTTGACATCAGAGCTCTGTGGAGGCCGTGGAAGTCAAAATACCGACTCCGGAATCCCAATACTACTTGGAATGCCAACACTGGCCATTCTGACAGGTAATCCATGAGACGGCGAGGCGGCGGCAGGTTAAAGGCTGCGGGATTCGGGTTAAGCTGTGTGTGGGGGGGGGGTGTTTGGTATAGGCCCCACCGGGGAGGGTTGGGGTTTGACTAAAAGAGGGGAGGGGGTTTAGGGTGCTAGAAGGGAGGGTTAGTGGGCCATTGTGAACATCGAAATGCCACGGTTGGTTTCTGGTTTTATCTTTATTGCTCATCTCCCTGATGTCATTTCGAAATAATACAGTAGTTTTTGTGTGATGCCAGAACAAACAAACAAAAATGATAACATTATTATTTATATAGCTATAGATATACTGTAGATATATCTATACATATCTATCTATCTATCTATCTATCTATCTATATTAAAAAGAGTATACGGAGTGTGTGTGCACACACCTATTCTCGAATTGCTCCAAACTTTCCTTGTTTAGCTTTAGGCTTTGTGACTTAGCTGCACCAAAACACTAATCCTCAATAGCTAAGAACCGCACACACTCTAGGATAAGAAGGCAAAAGACAGATCTGACATGAGCGACCCATGCGTACATCATTTTACTTAATCTGCAACTTTATACCAATTCCTTTGCCATAAAAACACAAATCCTATGTACATAGTAAACGATAAACAATGTGATATGCAAAATTGAGGAAAATGTATGCAAGTTGTGTGTAAAAATAAAAAAAAACTGCTAAGATTGTGTGTTACAGTTTCATGCTTGATGAAGAAAAGTAATCATCTTACCAGCAATTTGGACAAGCTTGAATTCTCTGAGAACAATCTGGGTGCTGGGTGGTTTATCGCTCACCTTTTAGTGCTTGGCAAAATTTGATGCAAATTCTTCTCTTGACATGTCTTGACCATAGAGGATATTAAATTCAAAACCTATGCATCATTACTTTACATATGTTTGATGAACAGCACTGAGTAATAAAAGTACTGCTTGTGAAGGAAGCCGTTGAAGTGCTTGTACAGATCAGAATTTGTGACTTTGTATTGTTCTTGTTTCTCTTTTGTATTTTTTGGCAGTTTGTATTGCTGCTATTTGATGATCAGTGGTTATAAAAACAGATGGTCATTTTAATTCTCTCCTGAGAATTTGTCTCCAGTGAAAACCCATCACAGGAATCTTCTATAAGAGCCAGCTGAAGGTTACTAGGTGATGACCATGATTACTGAACATGGCTGTACGTTTACTTTCCTAATGTCTTTCAATGTATTGGAGTAAAGCAGTAAAAATCAATGGATTAATAGTTACAGCTCGGTTTCTTCTTTTTAAAGGCTGTTGATGTTGTGGATCCAGGTGAAGAGAAGGAAGATCAATCATCAGGGTTCTCTAGGAGGAAAATCCTTTCTAACTGGGATCGATATAAAGCCGCAGAGAAAGAGAAGGAGAATGAAGTTCTGCAGCGCGGGACAGATTACAGTGTCCTCCTCAGTTCTGCAGGTTGGTGGTCAGACCACTTAATAAGTCAACATGGTATTCCATATATACTTAATGTAGGTTTCCATATATGTCCTTGTTGGATCACTTCAAAGTATGGAGGTCAGATAAGGTTTTTGTGCAGTCACACATTGTTTTTTTCAACACAGTGCATTGTCTGTTTGTATTTTTCTGACAGTGCGTGGGTTGGAGCTGGCATTTACCTGATTTCTCTGCCGTGTGCTTGAGGGATTTTTCAGCTGAAAATGTGGAGTTTTAGAAGAAATATATTATTTTAAGAAATAGATAATCCCTTGATGGCTACAAAGAAGCGAGAGCATCAGTTTATTGTGGTTTGGCAGAACATGAGCGACTGTAAAGAAAAATGTGTCAGTGGGATGTTTTATCGGAAATAGCATTTCCAATATATTTGAAGAACGTCACTCTACACATTGTGGAATAATGAAACCCCTTTATTACTGTTCGGCACAGATGTGCAATAACACTGTTCTATACATTGCTGCCAGTCTAACGCAACAGAACACAGCCATAGTGTTGTTTGCTTACAGATTCCTGCACTGTTCTCACCTTTTACTGGTGGCGATTCAATTGTTTAATGGGCGCCGATAATTGCTATCCCCTGTTACTTTAGATGGGGCAATATGCTATTCTTTGGGCGCCTATTGTGTTATCCGCTCAGAAGTGCAGAGGCTGTGAGCAGAAATGTTGGCGCCAACAGTGATTGTGTCTTAACAGCAGCAAAATTAGATTGCTGCCGGCAAATGCTTTCTAGGGGTGGGCACTCAAATAACAATTGAATCACCCCCATTGACTCTGAACTCTAATAGACTTTCCAGACAATATTTGCAGAGCTAGTTCTTCATTGATGTACGCAGTACGCTCCAGCAGTACTGAATTTCCACAATTTTTAATCATTCATATTATCTTGGGCTATTATCTTTCAGTAGCGCATGATATTTATTGTACCCACTTGAAGAGAGTGTTACCACAGGGCAGTAGCGCATGATATTTGCCCTATCACGTACATTAAGACTCTCCTCTAGCCTTCAAGCGTTCCCTGAAAACTCACCTATTCAGACAAGCTTATCAAATTCCAGAACCGCTCACATTACCTTCATAGCTTTCCTAACCAATTATATCCCCACAGTACAGTCCACACATATCCCCCACATATTTAATTCTTTACGCTCCCTTCCTATTGACCCTGGTTTATCACTGCTGTGATGTTATATCATGCAGCCCACCAAGAGCCTTTGCAATCTGGTGGACAACTATGCAATAGATAGCATCTATCCTTGTGTATCAATGCCTATTTCCATATAGATTATAAGCTTGCGAGCAGGGCCCTCCTACCCAGTGCTGAAAGTAGGGCGGTATGGGGTGGAACGGAGTACCATTAAGAAATATGGTGGTGGTACTCAGTACCACCAGCCCACAGCTGGGGCATAATTTATAAGGGGTATTTTTGTGTGTGGGACATAAAATGGCGTCAGTGGGATAACTGTGTGTGGCATAATATGTAATAGGCATTATGGTGTGTGGTATAATATGTAAGGATTTACAGTGTCTGGCATAATGTGTACTGGGGTCATTCCACATCAAATCAACACAGCCATTTTCATGACCATCACCGATTTCAATGAAATTTGCTGTGCTTGTTAGGTCTGACGAGAAACTAATTTACACCAAATTTCAACATCATAGGTTGGATATTTTTGGAGGTGGAGCCATTTAAAAATGAACAAAATATGAAATTTTACTGCCGCAGGGGTCTTTTCGTTTGCCTGTAACTTGAGTTCTAATTAAGACAGAGAGATGAAATTAGTGTCATTTTGAAGCTTCTGACTAGATCTTTTCACTTTAATTTAGTAAGGTAGTACTAAAAAAAGTTTAATAACCTTTGACCATGACCTTTGACCTCAATTTTTTTTAAAATAGGGATATTTTTATTTTTTGAGTTTTGGTTTTTATGAGTTTTCCAATATTTTATTTAAACATGTACCAAATTTCACTTTGGGACTCCCATGGGATAATGTGATAACAATAATTTACTGACAAGCAGGTAGCTAAATTATACAAAATTCTCACTTGCAGACAGTGTATTATAAAGTGTTTAAAAACAGCAATATAACCTTAATATATATAACAGACCAGGTTTTGTTCATGCTTTCCATGAGTTTAGTTTTTGAAGTTGCAGACAGAGGAGCATGCCATCTAAACGGTGGACAAACGCCGCCCGCCCGCCCCCTCCCGCCCAGCGACTGCCTCTGCCTGTCAATCAGGCAGAGGCGATCGCAGGGCTGAGACAGCCGTCGGCTGTCTGGCGTGCACCGGCGCACTGCGGCCCTGGCGCATGCGCAGTTCAGACCTGATCGCTGCTGTGCGAAAACGCACAGTAGTGATCAGGTCTGAATTAGTCCCATAGTCTCTCTAGATGCAGCCAAAGCCTTTGACAGCATAGAATGGCTATACTTGTGGGAGGTTACGAGTGGCTTGGGCTTTAGTCCAAACAATGTACGCTGGACCAGACTCTTTTACCAGCAGCCAACTGCCAGGATCTCTGTTAACGGTTCTATTTCTGCCTCCTTTTCTTTGTCACGGGGTACTAGACAGGGGTGTCCCCTCTCTCCCACACTCGTTGCTATTGCCATTGAACCCCTTGCGTGTATTATTAGGTCACATCCGGGTTTACTGGGCAAATGCATTGGCTCTAGTCTGTATAAAATTGCCCTTTACGCGGACGACTTATTGTTGTTCTTGCATGACTATACCGTGTCCATGCCAACCCTTCTACAGGTGATAGATGACTTTGGCAGATTTTTTGGCCTTTGCATAAATTGGTCGAAGTCTTTTTAAAAATGCCGGTGAATGCCCCCCCCCCTCCTTTTTCTCCTAAAATTTCTTTGCTTTGCCCTGGACTGGCCAATTTAAGTACCTAGGCATTCAGATTACTAATGGTTCCTCTGATTTTACCCTCTTAAACCTTGACCAACTGATGCAACACATTGTACGCAAATCTAAATCATGGTGTAAACTTCCTTTGACAGTCACTGGCAGGGTCAATCTTCTTAAAATGTTATTGCTGCCTAAACATCTGTACATCCTTTTGCAGTCTCTGGTATACATATTCCCCTCATTTTTTTAGAAGATTTAACAGCATTCTTTCCTCCTTAACTTGAGCCAATGGGCAACCTCGAATACAACTAAATACTCTCACCAGAACTAGGGCGGATGGTGGTCTAGCGCTCCCTAACATTCAACTCTATTATTATGCTGCTCAAATAGCTCATCTCAGGGTCTGGCTGCAGGATGATAATGTACTTTCTCTGCATTATGTGTTTATTCATTGTTGTTTTCCCGGGTTTTCACCTATGCAGGTTTTATTAAGTGCCAATTTATATCAGTTCTATTCCCCCATTATTTTTCAGGCTGCTAAAATTTGGCAGGCACTGCGGGTGCTTTCTAGATTTCATGGTCTTGACCTGGACACTCCCCTCTGGTACTCTCTCTGGCTTCCTGAATTGAAATCTCTTGCTGGCTGTGGTGTGTGGGCCCCTAAATCTATAGTCTCCTTGTCTCATCTGTATTGTGATGGAACACTGAATTCCTTCCAGCAATTGAAGGGCGAGTTTGGCTTGCCCTGCTCGTACTTCTATCGCTTCCTTCAAATTAGGCACGCATTGCAGGCACAATTCAGGAACACACTTCCTACACTCCTACCGTTTCCTATAAAGACTTTCTTTATCATCCACTAGGGGTCACTGGAGTACTCTTGGGATATGGACGGCTTCCACCGGAAGAAGGCACTGAATAAATTAATTTTTGAGACTACTCCTCCCCTCCATATCCTCGAGCACTTCAGTGTTTTTTCTGTGCTCGACACAGTTAGAAGGCATAGTGGAGCTCGTCCACGAAGTATTGGAATTTTTTTTTTAGTTCCTAAGTTTTTCTTCTTTCAAGGATTTCCACGTCCTTTCCCCCCTTCTAACAGGCGTGGGTCAGGGACAGTGGAAGCGGCTGAGAACAGCCGTGAGTGTCGGACCTCTCTGTAAAGAGCTCCCTCACTCCACCTGCAGGCTGCCTGCAAAAAGCTGGACGGAGCTTGGATGAGAAGCCCCGTCATAGACTTTGGTCACGGTCCAGGTATGTTAGGGGCGGTCAGCTCTTGCTGCCGCTCCACTGTTGGGGATTGTATTGGGTACTCACCGCTGCCCGGAGCGCGTTTGCATGGGCCGCGTCACGGCTCCATGCGGCGCGCTCTCACTCTCCGCTCCCAGCATCTTAAATACCAGACCGCTGCTCCCCGGCGCCGCAGCAGCGCTGCCTGGCTACACAGACACTCCGCAAAATGTGTGGGGCGGGCGGGAGCGCGTGTGCATAGGCCGCTCCAGGGCTCTATGCAGCACGCTCGCTGCTTCCGCTATCCGCCCGCAGCAGCCGAGGAGTTCCCGCTGCCTGGGCCTACAGGTACAGGCCGCTCACACGGCCCTATGCAGACTTCCACAGGCCCCGACCCGGTGCTGTACACGGAGGTCGTGGGAGTGGGGGGGGGGGAGACATTGGCAGTATTTGGCATGCTTAATATGTTAATGTTCTCCTGTCTGTTCCAGGTTTCCTTTATTACATCTCGGCTAAGAGTGGTACTAGGGGAATTTTGGGGTCAGTTTTCTTATTGCTGGCAGGCACTGCACTTGCCTGATATATACCAGGAACTTTGGTGTTATTACTGAGTCGTGCAGTCTGTCTGTGTGTAGTTTGTATTGTCTGTCTTTTATAATGAGTAAGACACCAGCAAAATCTAAGAAACATTTTTCATGTCATGTCTGTAAGAGTGTGTTGCCTGATGGATCCACCACATGTACAGCATGTGTTGTTAATACAGCCATAAATACGATTTCAGAAGTAAAACCACCATCTCTGGACCCTCCATGGGCTTTACTTGCAGATGTATTAGTTGGTTTACAATCAGAGCTGGCCGCCTCTCGTGAAGAAAGAGAGGCGGCAAGATCTGAGTTTAAAATGAGACCATTTGAGTTACCAGAGTCTCAATCTGGTCAGAGGTCCACCTTGAGTGGAAAAGATAAATTTCCTTTTCCTAATAATTCTCCAGTCTCTGGGATACTAGACCTCACTGAACAGGAGTATGAGGAGGGCGAAATAGGGCAACAGTCAGATAGTGACGATTTTGACAGCCCAGGTATTGACAATCTCATCAGAGCAGTACGTCAGTCGCTGGAGTTTACGGAAACTGAGGAGCCCCTGACGAATGATGAGGTAGTTTTTACTAAACGACAGAGATCTCCGATGTGTTTCCCTATTTCGGAATCTCTTAATAAAATGTTACTGGAATCACGGAAAAATCCGGATAAACGGTTTTCTATTCCTCGTAGATTTAAATAGAGTTACCCGTTTCCAGAGTCCATGACAGCTACTTGGGAGAACCCACCATTGGTGGATTCATCCGTATCCAAACTTACAAGGAAGTTAACCATACCAGTACCAACTGCTACTACGCTTAAAGACCCTGCAGATCGTAAAATAGAGGCTATGCTAAGGTCCATGTATACAGCAGCTGGAGTGCTGCTGAGACCTGGGTTGGTTGGCATTTGGGTTACTAAAGCTTTAATGGTATGGATAAAAGAGCTCAAGTCGGCTCTGCAAGATGACCATCTTATACTTCTCGCGGATCAAATCTGGGAAGCTGCTGAATATCTATGTACAGCTTCTACTGACGTCTGTCAGCTTACTTCTCGCCTGTCCTCATCGCTAGTCATAGTACGACGAGCACTTTGGCTGCGTTCTTGGCAGGCGGAGACGGAGGTTAAAAAAGGTATAGAGGCATTGCCTTATGATGGCGAGAAGCTTTTCGGTCCTGAATTGGACAAATGGATTTCTGAGGCTACTGGAGGAAAGTCTGTGTTTCTTCCATCGCCTACAACTATACCTAAACGGAAATATTCTGGTCCGGCGTTCAAATCCTTTAGAACTCAGCCCTTTCGTGGGCAGGGCACAGGAGCAGTCACGCCTGGTAGAAGAGGTCGGGGACGTAGTGCTCGACAATCCAATGCACGTCGTCAAGACACGAAGACCACTAACAAACCAGTGGCATGACGGGCTCCCAGCCCATCTCGGATCTCCAATTGTGGGAGCACGCCTTCAGAGCTTTCAGGGGGCGTGGCTGCAGACGTCCACAGATGGGTGGATCCGCAAGTTAGTATTAGAGGGTTACAAAATAGAGTTCGATTATCTTCCGACAGGAAGATTTTTCACGACAGGACTGCCTGTGGCGGACGACAAGAAAGCAGTTCTGCAGGTTGCCATTCAGTCTCTGCTGAATGCTGCAGTTGTAATTCCGGTCCCCGTGCAGGAACAGGGGCAGGGTTATTATTCCAGTCTGTTTCTGGTACCAAAACCAGATGGCTCAGTCAGGCCAATATTGAACCTAAAAGGTCTCAATCATTACGTCACTTACCACAGATTCAAGATGGAATCTCTCAGGTCAATAATTGCAGGGTTAGAGCCGCAGGAATTCATGATTGCACTGGATCTCAAGGATGCGTACTTACACATTCCGATTTGGCCACCTCACCAGAGTTTCTTAAGGTTTGCGATAAGGCGAGACCATTACCAGTTTCAGGCTCTCCCGTTTGGCCTCTCATCAGCGCCTCGGGTATTCACCAAGGTAATGTCCGTGATGATAGCTCATCTCAGGTCCCTAGGGGTAATAATTGTTCCGTATTTGGACGATCTACTCATAAAGGCTCCGTCTCAACAATTGCTTCTCCAGCATGCTTTGCTAACGTACAATGTACTAGTTCAGCACGGTTGGATAGTCAGTTTAAAGAAATCACATCTAATTCCGTGTCAGCGACTTCAATTCCTAGGGATGATTCTCGATACAGTAAAACAAAAGGTTTACCTGCCACAACAGAAAGTACAGGTCATTCGTCATCTGGTGCAATTAGTGCTCAAGCCACGCACAGTCTCAGTACATTTGTGCATTCGCCTTTTAGGCACAATGGTGGCGGCTTTCGAAGCACTTCAGTTCAGAAGGTTTCACTCACGTCCGTTTCAACTGGAGGTGTTAGCGCAATGGTCGGGATCACATCTACAGTTGCACCACAGGGTGAGATTGTCGCCACAAGTCAGGGTGTCTCTTCTCTGGTGGTTAAAAATACACAATCTATCTGCAGGGAGACGATTCGGCGTCGTGAATTGGATAATTCTGACAACAGACGCAAGTCTCAGAGGTTGGGGAGCTGTAGTTCAGAGTCATCGGCTCCAGGGCCTCTGGGCAAATCACGAAAGATCGCTATCCATAAATGTTCTGGAACTCAGGGCGATTTACAATGCTCTAAGACAAGCAGTGTACATGTTTCGTTTTCAGACTGTTCAGGTGCAGTCAGACAATGCGACGGCAGTCGCATACATAAACAAACAAGGAGGAACGAGAAGCCGCATGGCAATGCGGGAAGTAGCTCGGATCCTCAGATGGGCCGAATATCACCAGGTGATATTGTCGGCAGTGTTCATTCCGGGAGTGGACAACTGGGAGGCAGATTTTCTCAGTCGTCGGGATTTTCATCCAGGAGAGTGGGCATTAAATCCAGAAGTATTTCAGATGTTGATCCAGAAGTGGGGGTACCCTCAGGTGGATCTGATGGCATCCCGCCACAATCATCAGGTGTCACGATATGTGTCCAGAACAAGAGATCCAGGGGCAGTGGCGGTGGATGCTCTCACAGCCACGTGGCCGTACAGCCTTGTGTATCTGTTTCCACCGTTTCCGCTGCTCCCGCTGTTGCTAAAACGGATCAAGAGAGGGTCCGTCACAGTCATACTAATAGCGCCTCATTGGCCTCGGAGGGCTTGGTTCTCGGATCTCCTCGGGTTACTCGCAGACGATCCGTGGCCACTCCCACCACGTCCGGACCTGTTACAACAGGGTCCGTTCCTTTACCCCGATTTAGCGCTGCTGCGTTTGACGGGGTGGCTGTTGAAAAGGCCATCTTAAGAAGAGAGGGCATTCCTGAGTCTGTTATACCAACCATGGTACGAGCTAGGAAGCCGGTTACGGCAGCTCATTATTACAGAATCTGGCGTACTTATATAAGTTGGTGTGAAGCTCGGAAATTTCCGACATCATCTTTTAATTTATCCCGTCTTTTGTTATTTTTACAGATGGGGTTAGATGGAGGACTACGTCTTTCCACACTAAAGGTGCAGGTATCTGCGTTGTCAATTTTCTTTCAAAGGAAATTGGCCTCGTTGCCGTCAATACATACGTTTTTACAGGGTGTAAAGAGGATACAGCCTCCTTTCATTCCACCTACAGCACCATGGGACTTGAATCTGGTTTTAGATTTCTTACAGTCCGATTACTTTGAACCTTTACGACAAGTGGATATTAAATTTCTCACTTGGAAAACGATTTTTCTTTTAGCCTTAGCTTCGGCTAGGCGTGTTTCAGATCTGGGTGCCTTGTCGTGCAAGTCACCGTATTTAGTTTTTCATGATGACAGAGCGGAACTTCGGACGAATCCCGCTTTTCTACCAAAGGTAGTGTCGTCTTTTCACATCAATCAACCAATAGTAGTTCCTGTGTTAACAGGAGATTCTGGAACGTTGGATGTGGTTCGCGCATTGCGCATCTATGTATCCCGAACGTCTACTGTGCGTAAAACGGATACGTTGTTTGTTCTCTATGATGCGGCTAAGAGGGGTTGGCCAGCCTCTAAGCAAACCTTATCCAGATGGATCAAACTGACCATACGTCAGGCTTACCTTTATGCTAGGTTCCAGCCACCTACTTCAGTAACAGCTCATTCCACACGTTCTGTGGGAACGTCATGGGCAGCGAGTCGTGGGGCTTCTACGACACAGCTTTGCCGTGCGGCTACTTGGTCTTCAGTGCACACGTTTGTGCGCTTTTACAAGTTTGATACTTTCGCGGCATCAGCATCTAGCTTTGGCCGTTTAGTGTTACAAGTGCCAAACAGCTCTCCCACCACGGAGGAAACTTTGGTACATCCCAAGAGTACTCCAGTGACCCCTAGTGGATGATAAAGAAAATAGGATTTTGGTACTTACCAGGTAAATCCTTTTCTTTGAATCCATAGGGGGCACTGGACGCCCACCCAGAGCAGTTTACTTGTTTTAGGAAGTTCAGTGGTTCTTATGGTAACACACTTTCACGACTGGTTTAAATTTAACAAGGGTTAATCAGTTATGGTGTCAACTGTTTAGTTGTCTGTTACGTTTTGTGTCAACTTTATTGTTGTCCGTGAGATTATATGTAATTCTCCTTTGGTCAATCTCTCTATCGATCCTGTTCGGCTCAGTAAAAAACACTGAAGTGCTCGAGGATATGGAGGGGAGGAGTAGTCTCAAAAATTAATTTATTCAGTGCCTTCTTCCGGTGGAAGCCGTCCATATCCCAAGAGTACTCCAGTGCCCCCTATGGATTCAAAGAAAAGGATTTACCTGGTAAGTACCAAAATCCTATTTTTATGATTAACCTTGGTCATGTTTAACCGATTTCCCTCTCCTACCTATGTCTCTTTGACTTACATCACACCGATCCACTTTCTCGGTTACGTGTGAAATGAGAGGGTGATCTGGGCCCTATAAATGAGGAGGAGTGGGAACTTGCTATGGAATACCCACTTACTGTTACTAAGGGGTCTATTTACTAAGCCTTGGATGGTGATAAAGTCGCTGGAGATAAAGTACCAGCCAATCAGCTCCTAACTGCCATGCCACAGGCTGTGTTTGAAAAATGACAGGAGCCTATTGGCTGGTACTTTATCTCCAGCGACTTTATCTCCATCCAAGGCTTAGTAAATAGACCTCTAAGTCCCTTAGATTTCAACAGATACAATTCTTTGTATTACATAGGGCCTATATGACTCCAGTTAGTCTTGCCGGGTTTGTAAGTGGACACTCTGACTCTTGTCCACATGTGCCATTGTCCAAGGCACTTTCTGGCACCTTGTGTGGGAGTGCCCTTCTGTGCAGGCCTTTTGGTCTCGGGTTAGGTTGGTCCTGGGAGATACAGGAATACCTTTGTCTGTATTGACACCAAAGTTACAGATAGATCCTTGGTTATCTTGGCTTCTTTACTGCGCCTAGGCACACCATGGTTTATTTACATAAACCCTTCATCTATTCTCAGATGCAATACAATACAGGGAACAATACAGCAGGGGATTAAGTCATTACAGCAGGGGATTAAGTCTGACTGCCTAGTCTCAGTTAATCCTATTAAAGGCCAAGATAAACATGGACCCATCTGTATGTGTTCTGGGTATAGTGGGCTCTGACTCCCTGTCTAGATGGGAGGAGTTACATATATCCATAACATCTGTGCTCTGGCCAATGTATGCATCACAAGATTATGGATGGCTGCCAAGAGACCCACTTTCTCCTCCTTTAAGGCGCTAGTGAATGATTCTGTCTCTAAAGAGCGTTTTGTATATACTGTATGCAAAATAATGCTAGTTCCAAATTTGAGAAGGTATGGTCTCCCTGGCTGCGATCTGTGTATTCCTCTCATGAGCCTTCTATATAGACTTTTACGCTTTTACTGTTTTTTTGTTTTGTCTAGGGCTTGACCTTTTAATGCTTGTTTTCTACGCCCATTCCGTCTTTTACGCAGTGCAATCTAATCTAATTCTATATATTATGGGCATCTATTTTATTTTATTTTTTGTTTTGTTGTCTTGTTGGATTTGGCAAATACTAGTTTCATTTGCCAGGTTGTTTGAAAACATATTTTGACTTCTGACACACTCGTATGCAGATTTATTATGATAATGGTATATTGTTTTGCAAGTTCTTGTCATTAAATGCGGAATTTGTATTATATATGTGCAGGACTGATGGTATGTTGCCATATGTCTGTATTCCATTATTTCTACTGTTATTGATTACTTGCACAATTGTTATCTGTACCTGACATTTATTCATGAATAAAAATGTAATCTATTAACAAAAAAAAACTATACAATTTTAAGGCATACTCAATAAAAGTTAATTTTTAACAATCTCTTGTGCTATTAAAGCTACTGTTTATGGAATTAAGGGGGGTACACACGGAGAGATCCGTGCTTAAAATCTAAGCAATCTTGCTAGATTGCTTAGATTTTAAGCACGGATCTGCCGTGTGTATGCCCTCCAGCGATAGCGATGCGCGGCCCCGCGCATCGCTATCGTCGATGCTAGATTGAGCCTGCATGCAGGCTCAATCTAGCGGGTCGCTCACTTCACCGTTGTGTGAAGTGAGCGGCCCCCCGTCGGCTTTCCCCCTCGCTCAGCACATCGCGCTGTGCTGAGCGGGGTGAGAGATGTGTGCTGAGCGGTCTGTGTTAAGATCGCTCGGCACACATCTCTCCCGTGAGTACCCCCCTTTAGAGTGCTCCCTATCAGGGTTATCTTTTTTCTCTCTTTGAACTTGTTTAATACCGGTTTACAAACCCTTGGGAGCACCACTGACTGTCACAACTATTCACCTTAAAGCAAATCTTTATATAGGTATATCACTGATCAAATCTGGGGTGCACCCTATAAGTGCCAGTTTTTCCGGAATCTAATACAGGTTGAGTATCCCTTATCCAAAATGCTCGGGACCAGAGATATTTTGGATATGGGATTTTTCCGTATTTTGGAATAATTGCATACCATAATGAGATATCAAGGTGATGGGACCTTCGTCTAAGCACAGAATGCATTTATGTTACATATACACCTTATACACACAGCCTGAAGGTAATTTTAGCCAATTTTAGCCAATATTTTTTATAACTTTGTGCATTAAATGAAGTGTTTACATTGACACAATTCATTTATGTTTCATATACACCTTATACACACAGCCTGAAGGTCATTTAATACAATATTTTTAATAACTTTGTGTATTAAACAAAATTTGTATACATTGAGCCATCAGAAAACAAAGGTTTCACTATCTCACTCTCACTCAAAAAAGTCCGTATTTCGGAATATTCCGTACTTCGGAATATTTGGATATGGGATACTCAACCTGTATCATTATTCAATCATCCTGTGTGGCTCTCCCAACACATAACCCGTTACTGTAATATGAATCAGGTAATCATAATAGAATGCAAATGAATGCAGCATAATTAATAGTGATGAGCGGATTCGGTTTTACCGAATCCGCTCATCTCTAATAATTAATAATAGAGTAATATAAGGCAAAATGGTCTCGCCTGGTTCCTTTGAGCCACTATGCTCTGGTCTCTATAAGCCACTGTATATATTTGTCACTACAAGATGAACACCCTTGATTGCTAGCAGCACACCCTGAACCATTCATTAAGAGCTCAGTGCATAGTTGACTTCTACCTTTGGTATGTCAATATATTTCACAAATTCAAGCTGTTTTTTTCTTGTCAAGTAGGCATTTGCATCAACACTAACATTCCCCTTATGGTATATACCTCCTTCCTGCCTGTGACTTTAGTGTAGTGGCTTTAAAAGAGAGAAGCTACATGGTATATCAAAAAATCAGCTAGTGATACTCAATATCAGGGACGTGCAGTCAGGGGAGGCAGTGCTTCCCCAGTCATAATATTTAAAATAAAACAAAGATTATCTATAACACATATTCTGTGTCTTATAAATCTTCTTTGTATTATTTGTATCATTTTGTCTGTGTAAATGCAGGCAGCTGTAGATGGGAGGCAGCGGGAGCAGTGCCTCCGGCTGACGACAATAAAGTGGCTGAAGTGAGGGGGCGGGGCCAAGCCAGTGGCAGGAAGAGCCCATTCAAAAACATGAGAAGAGGCAGCTCTAAGGGCTAAAACACACTACCCGGCTGGCGCCACCCGGCAAAAACCCAGCCGGCTTTTAACCGCTGCCGTGATGCAAAGACACATTGAGCGCAATGTGTCCTTACACACGGCACGGTCCCGGCCCGGCTGCTGGGTTGCAGCCGGAACTATCCACTGGAAGTCCGGCTGCCGTGCCGGCGCCGGGACGTCTTTGCAGCCAGTAAACCGTGTTTGTGAAGGGGAGCTTTCACACACAACGTTTTTTTCCCAAGCCATGTCTAATGCTGCGCATGCGCTCAGCATCACACGACTCAAAGCCGTCCTGTGTGACAGACCCTGCCGGTTTCTCCCGGATGGCAAAAAGCCGGACAAAGTTTGTCCGGCTTTTTGCCATCCGGGAGAATCCCGCGCGTGTGTTACAGCCCTAACTCTGCCTCATTGACAGGTCTGTCCTCCCAGCCTATAACAAAGCACACCCCTGCCCCTCTCTAGCTCTCCCCTCTGTCATTCTGACAATGCCCCTTTTCTCCAATCACCTCTCCCATACACGGATAGGAGGTCTCTGAGGATCTGGCTTTGAATGTGGGGGGACTAGCATGTTCCCTCTTCTGTAACCTTAACAACACAGACACAGTACATTCAGTTTTGTGTTGAAGTTACAGCAGTGCAGCATGTCCTCCGGCCAGTGTGATGAGCTGCGACCAGCTGGCCACGTAACATCAGCCCGAGGTAGAGGCACCCAACATGCCAGGGCAGAGGCTGGCAACACCCCCTACCCCTCTCATCACAGCTCCTTTCCTGGCCGACACTCAGTCTGTTGGAGGCGGACCCTGCACACGAAGACTCTGGCAAGTTTGTTATTGTTATTTGAAATTGTAAAGCGCAACAGAATTTGCTGCGCTATATAAGAAACAGTTAATAAATAAATAAATAAGTGAATGCAATTTGGATGTAATACATGGGTTAGCTGGCATAGCTGGAATATTTGTGTGACTGAGCCAGTAGTCTAGTGGTTAGACCAGGCATTCCCAACCACGGTCCTCAAGGCACACTAACAGTGCAGGTTTTAGTGATATCCAGGCTTCAGCGCAGGTGACTCAATTAGTAGCTCAGTTATTTTGATTTAAACATCTGTGCTGCAGCCTGGATATCACTAAAACCTGCACTGTTGGTGTGCCTTGAGGACCGTGGTTGGGAATGCCTGGGTTAGACACATTGTCTGCTAACACAGAGGTCCTAGGTTCAATCCCCACTTAGTGTTGTGATTATTTTTATTTACCAGATGTTGATTTTTATGAGTCTACTATATTTTAACCATAACTATCTGCTATAAGCATCAGTTAGGTTGAATGCGCAGGACATGGTTTTGATTTCCAACTAGGACGAAATGTTTCTATTTATTTAACAGTGTTGTTTTCTAGGACCTTTAATATTCCTAACACAACTGGTTTGTTACCAGCAGTTTGGTGGCCTAATGGTTAGGTGCTCTGCTTTGGAATGCTGAGGTCATGGGTTTGATTGTTTACTAGGGTATACATAATTTTTTCCCATTCTGAATTGATTATTAAAATATAGTTTTATTATGTCTCTAAGACATTATACATTATATTATTTCTGCTGTGAAGGATTTCTGCCCCCCCAATAACATAAGTCTAGATACGCCCCTGTATGGCGCTGCATTGAGGCCTGTTTGTGCTGCATGTCCCTGGAGGCAGAGGATGATATGTCGGGGATCCCCAGCAGAGCACGGCCTGGGTAGAGAATGACAAGCATGGACATGCAGCATAATTTATCTGGTTCCCTACCTCCGTATAAGTATACCTACCTTGATACAGAAAAGTGGGTCTCTCCTCCCCCGCAGCGCAATCTTCCCAGTGACAACTTTGGGGCGATGGCGCCGCACAGTGAAAGTAAACACTGGAGTTTTTGCTCTCTATTGCACATACGCCATATTCCTAAATATCACTGGGAAGGTGTGGTACTGTATAAGCAGTATATCCGGCTCTGATACTAGCAAGTGCCTCCCCAGGCACTGACCTCACCGCACGTCACTGCTCGATTATAGCCGTTCCCACTACTGCTTTCTGGCTACTAAACCATTCTCCCACTACTCTGTCTAACTTTAAGCACTGAAGTTATTCCGCCATCTGAGCAACGCTGCTCGCGCATCCATACCTGTTTTATGGAAATCTTCCCTCCCAATGACTCGCAACACCTGGTTTGCTAGGTTAGACTACTTCCAGACTATGGAAGAAATCCTCCTGGCCTCTGTAGATAAATGATCTGAGTTCAGGTCGGTGTGGTCCCCCAAGATGAAATTTAAAGCTTCAAGAACTTATAAAGATTATATTGCTAAACCGAAAGGTTGAGAAATACTTCTGTTTATTAGAAGGTTTATGGAGTCTACCCCGATTGCAGCTCCGTAGGTACTTTAATGTGCCATTCTTTCTCTTTTCTTCTAAAGGGGGGTACTGACGGGGAAGATGTGTGTTGAGCGATCTTAACACGGACCGCTCAGCAAACATCTTTCCCCCTGCTCAGCACAGCGCGATGTGCTGAGCGAGGGGACGGACTGACGGGGGGCCGCTCACTTCACACAGCGGTGAAGTGAGCGACCCGCTAGATTGAGCCTGCACGCAGGCTCAATCTAGCACCGGCGATAGCGTGCATCGTTATCGCTGGGGGGCATACACACGGCAGATCCATGCTTAAAATCTAAGCAATCTAGTCACATTGCGTAGATTTTAAACACTGATCTCTCCGTGTGTACCCCCCTTTACTTCTTTGGTCTTTGTCTTTACTCTTCTAGACCCCCTCCCCACCCCTCCCATGGTCTTAATACTCAACTTGTTTGGAATGTTTTAGTTTATTGTGACACTGTGACTTTATATTGATGCGCTGTATTTTAGATTGTATTGTCTGCGATTTGTCTTATTTTTTGTTCTATGGCTATGTTGTCTCTTGTTGTGTTGAGTGTCTGTATTTTTGTGCTATTAAGCTTTTCTTCCATATTGCTTCGTGTTTGCAAACATTTCAATAGAAACTGATTATGCAAAAAAAAATCAGCTAGTTGCACTCATATTTGTGAAAATATATTTACCTATCACCAGCATATTCAGTTGTGCTTTACAATGGGGACAGAACTGTAATAAAACAAGATTGGGTAATAACAGACAGACAAGACAGTAAGAGGGTCCTGCTCGCAAGCTGTACATTTGCTAAATGAGTGCACTTTTACATTTTGTCCGCACGAAGTCCAGATATGGTTTTAGCTAACACAAAGATGGTGTTTTTTGGGGCAAGGATTGAGTTGCCTGGGATATGGTCATTAGGTCGACCACTATTGGTCGACATGGTCAGTAGGTCGACATGGAAAAAGGTCGACTTGCATTTTTCACGTTTCTTTCAATTTTTATAACTTTTTCATATTTTACGATCCACGTGGACTACGAATGGGAATAGTAACCTGTGCCGTGCGCAGCGGTAGCGGAGCGAGGCACGAGCCATGCTAGTGGACACAGTGCACTAATTGGGGTTCTCCGGCACTTTACGAAGAAAACGACACCAAAAAAGTAAAAAAAAAAACACCCTTGTGTCGCCTTTTTCCATGTCGACCTAATGACCATGTCTATCTAGTGACCATGCCGACCTAATGCATGTCGACCAATAGTGGCCGACCTATTGACTGTCTAACTGTGGTCGTCCTAATGACCCATACCTGAGTTGCCCAACAGGTATTTTCTCAGTGCATGCAAGGGCAGAGAAACAATTGGGACTTTGTGAGCATGATATGTGAATGAGTGAAAGGGAGAGTGTAACGCCTATAGTCTGCAAGAGGCTGCCGAGCTTTGTGAGTTCTGTATTGTTTTGTCTGCTTGGAGGATGTATAAAATCAGATGGGTGACGTGCGTGGCTCGAGGCTCTGACAAAGCACCTGGCACACAGGCGAATGCTACTGTATGAAATACACAATACTTTTGTCCCAGCACTAATGCTGATTTGTGTAATTAAGTTAGCGTTTAAAATGACAGTAATTGTCTTTATTATGGCTATTGGGCCATTACAGCACAGGTTATTTCTTTGAATATAACTTTGTAATTAGTTTGCATCTGGAGCTAATGCACTGTTGTAAAGGCCCGTATTCACGGGACGATGTGGGAGAGATGTGTGCTGAGCGGTTCCTCTCCCCCCGCTCAGCACAGCGCGATGTGTGCTGAGTGTGCGGTGGGGGAGGGTGGGGGGGTTGCGCTCATTTCACCTAGAGGGTGAAATGAGCGACCTGCTAGAAAATCTAGCGATGCGCGGGGCTGCGCATCGCTATCGCTGTGGGGGGTACGCACGGAGCGATCATGCTTAAAATCTAAGCAATCTAGTCAGATTGCTTAGATTATCGCTCCGTGAGTACCCCCCTTAACGAAGGGATTTAGTCCCATACTAGAATTGCACAAAGATGAGTGTACACTTGTATGAGTGCATGTTTCTATTCCACAAGCATGTGCAAAGTAAACTTAGATTGTAGATGACCCTCCTAAAGAACCAAAAGCTTAAATACTGTAAACCACTATTTCATAGAAGAAGCGTGAAAAGAGGCAACATCTATAGTCTGTGTTCTTAGAAACATGAAATAATCCTAAAGTTTGTCCCCAAGTATATGAATGTCTATTTCCAACTCTGCTAGGAAAGAACAGTTAGTGTATTTCGGATGGTTCTGTTAAAGATGGTAGTTTTGTATTTTGTTCACAGCTATTTTCTGTCTCCGTACGTTGAGTACATCTGGCAAGAAGATGCCATTGATACTTTTGTTACTGGGAAATGCCGTTGGAATATGCTGTCTCTTGTGATTGCCATCAGCTGTGTCAGATGCTAAATCTAGATGATGCGGAATCATTCTCCTGCTTCAGGATTCTTTAACTTTACTGTCTTATGGGCTTAGTTTGGCTGCCGCTTGCCCAAGGCTTCTGCTTGTCATTCCCTGTCCCCAGCTCTGTTTTTTTGTTAGCGTTTGAAATCCTGTGACAAGACAAGGCTGACCTGTATCAGAGAGCGTGAAAGACTCCCTGTGAGTGTCATCAGGAAACTAAGGTTTGCAAAGACAAGCTTACCGGGTCACAACTGCCTGTAGCCTAATGGCTATACCTAGATACCAGTAATGTAATTACCATTTTCTTTGATGGGAAGACTCGAGGTCTAATGTCCTTTGTGCCATGAACAAAATAATCCACATGTTTCCTTGTGACCCCTCTTCAAGGAGACAGTCCTATCTGTTTTGCAGCATTGTTATATGTAGAGGTTTTAGAATTTGAGCAAAGATTAGTATTAAAGTATTGTTATTGTCTTCGCCTTCATCCGTGGAATTACTTCCCCTCCCACTGTTTCACACACTGAATGTGAAATCTTACGCCTTAAAGAGGGTACTTGCGTTATCTGCATGATTCTTCCTTAGTTTCTCTCCAATTTTCGGCTCCAAAACCCAAGTGCTACCCAGATGCCAAATACATTGACGTTTTAGGAAGTAATTCAAACACCATTAACCTTGTACTTTTGTTCTGCCTTTTACTATAATTTACTAGTAGTTAGCCTTGTTTGCTGCACTTGTATTTGCACATTATTTAGAGATACCTCATTAATCACTTAACTGATTCATTATTTTCCTGAAAAACTGCTCAGAAATTGTCTTTTTTATTTTTGTATTTGTTTTTTTATGAATTGGGTGTAGAACGTGTATTTAAACGTATCTATAATGATTTTAGTGGAAAAAAAAGATTTTTTTATATATATATATATATAAATATATATATATATATATATATATATATATATAAAAATATACACATATATATATATATATATGTATAAAAAAAAAGTCCCAGTCTCCCCCGCCACCAAAAACATTGGAATATCGATCGGGACCATCAAAACATTGGGAACATCGGAAACATTGGCGTCCTTCGCAACTTTAATTTAAACAGCCGGGACAGCCGCCAGGTACACAGTGGAGCTTGGGGGAAGAGAGTTTCAGTTACACTTCCCCAGCGGCTTCTATTGTCTGCAGCCACTGGGTGGGGGGGGTCTGCCGTGCTCACCGATCAGCAGTAAACACCAGGGGAGGGTGCAGGGAGGCAGAGGGACCTTCCGGTCCCATTGAGAGCGGCAGCAGAGGGAAGTTTCCTATTTTCAGTGTTTTGTATGGGAAAAATCCCATGGACATCATTTTATTAGAAACTATGCATTTTGCCCAATACAGTTTAGAGCAGTACGAGCCAAACAGAGCTGATACGCAGAAAAGAGAGAGGATAGTGGTAAAAGGTAGTTAGATCCATTAGTAGACTAAGACATTAAAATACAGGAGTCATTTTAAAGTAGTATTAAAGCAAAAATAGTAGTTTGTTATAGGAAAGCAACTACAAATAAAGATGGGCATACACTGTACAATTATCTGGCAGATAATCTGTGGTTGGAATGAAAGTCTGGTAATGGATGAGAGCAACTGACAATCAATCATTTGCTCCCAAACACTGGAAAATGGACAAAACCTGTCTGTGATTTAACCAATTTGTATAAACGACCATGTCCATTTTCCAGTTTTTGGTAGCATGCATTTCATCTTCCTCGCCAGGATCTCTTTGAATGCAAGCATTAATTGTCTGCAGTTATGCTGAAGTCAGTGGCTCTAGGGAAATGTTGAAATTAAACATACTACTTGTCGTAATGGTGAGTTTATATAAAATTAGTGTAACACTGTGCAGTAGACTTAGAAAGGGAAACCTATGAGACTACATGCTTGTAAACAAAACTCTTGTCTACCTTGATGTAATTTCTTGTTTATTTCATGTTTTGCTTCTTCAGAAACAAATAGCATACAGCATCTTCAGAGCTTAATTGTGTGTGGGGGGGATAAGTGGTCCCTAGGTTCTATTGTGTCAGCAAAGGAACAAATGAGCTGTAAGAATACTGAAGATTTTGTAGCTGAAAAAAGCTTTAGCACTCAAACTGCCCATCTCGCTCCACCCTTAAAACATAAGCTTGTATATAATAATAATGAGAATACTTTGTATTAGCCTGATGAGCTATGCAAATCTATTTTGAATACTACATATTCCTTTGCCTGTGCTGGAAAATTATATTCAACAGATGATGTGATGACTGCCTTAAATAATCAGAGGCTAATGATGTAAAATTAAAATTCAATTTAAATTTAATTATTTAGCCCCGGGGGAAGGGGTAGTGCAAGCATTCCCAGTACATCAATCACTTTGTGTCATCATTATGTCTAAGTGGCCATTGTTGGCAAGAGAAATACTCAGCTGTGAATTGATGATTTCTTTCAGTGTTTTCCATTTTTAGTCTTCTTGTGATTCTTTTCCCCCCCAATAACTATTTCCTAAGCAATACTTTTACTAAAGTATATTATTCACATGATTGCCTGTGACAATCAGTGGAATGATGACGAGAGGCTTATCCAGCAAGTGATCAGTGCGTTTACAAGCTTAGAGGTAGGTTTGATTTCAGTTGATAAAAACTTAGCATCATGTTCAGCATTTGTGAAGTCATTCACAGCGTGCCTATCTTGTTTTATGTTTCACATTTACAACTGCAATTGTAAAATAAGGTCTGGAAATCATTAGCACTGCTGTGATCTGTCTATCGATCCACTACTCTCTTTGAAACCATTGCATTTGTGAAAATGAATAGTATTTCAAACTGTAGAACTTTGTTGCTGTGCATCAAATCATACACATACGTAGTGTGTAAACTCTTGTAAGGGATATCTGTTATAACGTTTTATCTGTGCTGTTAGTTACTATTTTTGTATTGGTTACTGTAATTGTTGTAAAGCAAAGAGTAGGCCTGGTAGCTTTAGGGACAGTGACCAGAATAATACTAGCACTACTATGGGGCATATTCAGTTAGCTATAGGTTCTGTCATGTGGTCTAATCTCCCAGGTGCAGTGCCCGGAACTATTCCAATAAAGACCTGTGATCAATCTGCATGCAGTTCCGAGGTAGTGGTTAACGCTTAATTCTGCTTGCACCCTCCTCACTTTTTGATCAGTGGTCTCTAATTGAATAGCGCTGACCACAGAATACGTATGATATCCCGGCAGACGGGATGCCGGCTGTCAGTATACAGACAGCGGCAGACAGAAGTCCTCTCATGGGCTCGCTGCGCTTACCACAGGTTATATTTCCACTCGGTTGGTGGTGTGGACCCACCAACCGAGTGGGAATACCAGGAGGTGGTCGGGATTCCGGGGCATTGGGATTTTACTGGCTGTTGGGATTTTGGCGTCGGTCTCCTGAGCGCCGGGATCCCGACGGACAGTATTTTAACTGCATCCCCTGACCATTTTGCCTGGCAAACAGACGGAGCAACGCAATCTGTGGGTAATTGAATCTACCCAGAGTGTTCTTTAAAGCAGCATCTGTATGACAATTAGTAGGTAGATATAAAATAAAATAAAATAGTAATACTCATATTATTATTTATTCTCTTATTAAATAAAAATATCTGTTCTCCAAGCTACTCTAATACTATGGGTCCTATCCTATTAGCAGAAGTAAATTACTGTAGCTAATTACCTCGCCTGGGGCTATCCAATTAGCCCCGATGACGAACTTATCAGAGATTTAATTTTGCCTGCCTTGGGCAGGCAAAACCAAATCCATGGTAAGAAGACTTTTTTTTTTTCCTCGACCACAGCTACGAAATTACATAGGATTCACAAAAAGATGTGAACCTATGTGTTTTCACAAGAAAACCCAAAAAAATGTTGCATGTAAAAAACTTAATTTAATAAGATACCACAGAAAAAAAATTGTACGTTTATTACCAAAAAAAAAAACTTTTTTTTTTTGCAACCAAAATATTTTTGTGGCCAATAGGATACCCCCTATGTATTTGTGTTCCTGTCTGTGGCTGTCTAAATTGTTCACCTTGTGCCCATGCCATCCTGAATGCTACAGTATGTGTATGTGTTGCGATATGGAACCCTTCCGGTGCCATATGAATAAAAGATGATAATACTCTGACCACGTTTTGTATGGAAATAAATAATGGAATGTCAACTTGGTTAGTTTCTACATCTGGAAAGCGCAGATTGTGCTGCTACGTATAGATTTCATTTGAATTAAATTATCTATTCTAATTCACAGGAAAACATAAAAGTTTATGTTTCTACAATTGCTTACCATTAACGCATTTCCTTACAGTCTGTGTAAGTCTCCATATAGTAAGACCATAATCAGATAGTATTTAAGAATGGAACCTAATGCCAATATAATGCACAACAAAAAGATAGTAAAACAGAACCTTATCAGCGATAATGTCAATTCTGCAGTAATCCTCTCTCCTTGCTACCATATAGCTTCGGCTCAATGAAAAGGAAATGAGTATAGATAGTGAAGTACAGTTTTTAATCACAAATATCACATACCAAGATATACAATCCTAGAATATTAGGGCATGGAGTATATTAAAAAGTATTTCCTCTAAAAGCATTTATCCACAAAGGGTCAGTGATGGTAACAATTACCGGAGGTAGTGTGAACTGTGTCAAAGCAACAGCCTCAGGTTTAGTATGTCTTAATAGCAAAACTGTGGCAGGACAAGCTGGGATGTATAGTTCCACAGCAGCTGGAGGGCTGCAGGTTGATGACCCATGCTCTAAATGGACTTCTCCCTAAAATAATTGTAAACTTAAACTTCTAAATCTATTAAAGGACACTGCAATAATTTATTAACTCTTCGGGACAATTGCAGTTTGACACAAAAGTCAGATGGATTTCCTCTGTACATACTGTACAAGATTAACTCATCAAGTTCTGTCACATTACATACATACATACATGTTTAGTTTCCATGTTTATTTGTGACTGTAACATGACTCTTAATATTTTGTCATCCTGTGTTTAACGGGACATTTGCTATATATTTAATTTGTTATATGACACTACTGACTCATTCTGCATTCATACTCATTGCTTTCCTTTTCAGTCTCTTCTTACCTTAATGATGTTAGACATGGAAAATATTGGCAGTTAAGTCACTATTGCCAGAAGCTTACTCCCTTGAAAGCTAGGTACTGCATTTAAAAATTCACATCTGAATAGTAACCACTTAACTGACGATTTTTCTCTTCAAAAGCGTTAAAAACATTGTTTTTTTTAAATTAATTTTATTTATTTAAGTTGAAAAAGTATTTTTTTTCATATTTAAACATTACATTATGCACATCTGCAGATCGGATCTCCTCGTCAAAAACGGGGGGGGGGGGGGGAGAGACGCAGTTGCATGAAATCTGACCATGCCAGTTAAGTGGTTTTAAACAGACAAACATGTGTGGGGTATAAACCTTGGATACCACTGGGTATTGTGTTGAATAATGCAGTCCCACTGATTCCTTGCCATCATACATCACTGACAGAGATGGTCTGTGGCTGTTTGTGATCTTTTATTATTTCCTACTACTAATCCACACCTGATGTACATATAGGTGATTTTTTTTCATCCACATTAGTCTACTAAAGTTGCACAGTCTGCAAATTACTGAATTGACATGGCATATAAAGCATGCGCTCCTATTATTTGATATCTAATATATTGATTTTATTGACTCTACTTTATATTAGTCATATTGTGGCTGTACCTAGTCACAGGTGCGACTGGGTCATTGCAATGCGTGTGCATGCCAGGATTGGAATGTGTGTGCATATATTCACACCCGTGACCCATATGGATTGCATTGATAGATTGCGGGTGTGAATAGGCGCATCTAGTCGTTGGCGCGATGCACATGCATACTCATTACAGCAACGATGAGACTAGCTACATCTGTATGTGATATAAACTGATCAGCTATCATTTTTAAAACCACCTGTGTAGGTCCCCCTTGTGTCGCTAAAACAGCTCTGCTCTGGTGAGGCATGGACCCCACAAGACCTCTGAAGGTGTCCTGTGGTATCTGGCATCATGAAGTTAGCAGCAGATTCTTTGAAGTCCTAAAAGTTTTGACGCTTGATTGGATTGCGATATGGGGAATTTGGAGGTCAAGTCAACAAATTAACTCTTTGGGGGGTATGCAATTAGCTCCGGTAATCTCGGAGCTATTGATTTCGCCCCACTACCTATTCAGTTGAGGCTGTTTTCATCCATTTTTTAGGGAAATTTTCAGCAATGCCTCTTCACCTTTTTTTTTCTCTTACGTCCTAGAGGATGCTGGGGTCCACATTAGTACCATGAGCTATAGACTGGTCCACCAGATGCCATTGGCACTTTTAAGAGTTTGAGAGTGTGGGTTGGCTCCTCCCTCTATGCCCCTCCTACCAGACTCCGTTTAGAAAATGTGCTCGGAGGAGCCGGTCACAGCTAGGGGAGCTCTACAGAGTTTCCCTAGAAAAGTTTTATTTAGAGTTTATTATTTTACAGGGAGGCTGCTGGCAACAGCCTCCCTGCTTCGTGGGACTAAGGTGGGGAAGTAGTATCCGCCCTGCGGGGTCTGAGCCACTTACTCCGCTGACAGGACACTGAGCTCCTGAGGGGGCAGATCGCTCCCCGCCGCAGGGGGATCGCTCGCCACAGCAGCATGCCGTCACCCCCTTACAGAGCTGAAGAATCGGTGGCGAATGAGACACCGACCCCCCTAGCAAGCGGGGGGTCGGTGTAAAGATGGCGGCAGCAGGGTATGAGCGCAGTATTAACTGCACTCCGGGAGGCTCAGCGGTGCATGGTGCGGCACTGTGAGGGGCGCCCTGAGCCAGCGCTACACCCTACACTGGTCCCAAAGCCTGTCGGGGTCCTCGGATCTCAGCCAGCACTCAATCCTCAGGTCAGTATAATAAGTGGAAGAGCGGGAAAACAGTGCCATTTTAGGGGCGGAGCTTCTCCTCAGAGCGGACACAGCAGCGTTCAGCACCATTTTCCTGCCTGCACAGCGCTGATCAGGAGAAACAGGTCCCTCCACAGCAACTCCAGCTATCTGTAAACGGTACCAGGGGGTTGTAAAAGGGGGGGGGGGGGGCTGCAATATGACTGTGCATCCTATTAAGGTGCATAGTCAGCGCTGACAAAGGGGTCTCCCTTTGGTTAGAAGCACTGTGTGTGGGATTGCCCCAATCTCTGTGTCTCTCTTGCCATTCTTAGGGGGGAAACTCTGCCCTACCCTGTGTGTGGAGTGTTTGGTGGTCTCCTTTAGCTATGTCCAGGGACACTGTGTCATATGCTGCGGAGGATATGTCCTCCCAGGATGATCCCATTCCATGTAATCAGGATAGCACTGGTTTAGCACAGATGCCAGCAAGGGAACCTGAGTGGTTTTCCTCTATCAAATCTTGGATTTCTCAGATTTCAGACAGGGTTGCAAGTAATGAATTTGCAACCCAGGTATTATGGAACTCTATGGCAGTATGGCCCGATTCTGGTACCTCAGGACTCTCCGCTATATACCCCCACAAACGTGCGCTTGTTCATGTCATGCAAGATGACACGGATACAGATTCTGATACCACAGATGGTAATGGGGATGTGTTGCGGGGGTCTGCCTCTCTTGCAAAGGGGGTGCAATTGATGATACAGGCTATCAGGGATGTGTTGAATATTAATGATACCACACCTGAGCAGGTTGAGGAGGCTTTTTTCACTGAAAATAAGAAAGCCTCACTAACCTTCCCTGCGTCAAAGGAATTAAATGCTATATTTGAGAAAGCATGGGAAATCCTGGAGAAAAAATTCCAGATCCCTAAAAGGGTCCAGGTTGCATTCCCTTTCCATGAGGAGGATAGAAAAAAAATGGGAAAACCCGCCAATTGCTGACTCATCTGTGTCCAGACTCTCAAAAAAGGTGGTTTTACCTGTTCCGGGATCTACCGCCTTAAAGGAGCTGGCTGATCGTACAATTGATAACACACTTAAATCAGTGTATACCGCTTCGGGGGCCATATTACGTCCCACTATTGCTAGTGCATGGATTTCAAAGGCTATAGTAAAGTGGTCAGACACCTTACTTGAGGATTTGGATACGATGGATAAGGATGATGTTGAATTGTTTTTGCGTAACATTCACGATTCAGCAGGTTTTATGGTAAAATCCATGAAAGACCTGGGTTCCATGGCTGCGGGAATCTTTTCCATGTCTGTTTCAGCTTGTCGGGGACTGTGGCTGTGCCAGTGGTCGGCCGACGCGGAATCCAGGAAAAGTGTGGAGTCCCTACCCTACACAGGTCAGGCTCTCTTTGAAGAAGCTTTGGATGCGTGGATATCCACGACTACAGTGGGTAAGTCTCCGTTTCTTCCCTCAGCTGCACTTGCTCCGAAGAAATCCTTCTCTTCATCAGCACACAGTCCTTTCAGCCTAACAAGCTTAGAAAGGCCAAACCGTCCAATACCTTCTTTAGGGGAGGTCGAGTTAAATCCAAGTAACCTGCTGCTGCAGGTTCCCAGGAACAAAAGCCTGTTTCAGGTACGCCAAAGTCCTCCGCATGACGGTGGGCCGAGCGGCGTGGAGGTGGGGCCAGTGGGAGCGAGACTCAGACAGTTCAGTCACGTCTGGGTATTGTCCGGCCTGGATCCATGGGTGATAGATATTGTATTCCAGGGATACATGCTGGAATTTCAGAATCTCCCTACTCACCGATTTTTCAAATCAGGCTTGCCAGTTCTATTGGCAGACAGAACTGTCCTACAAGAGGCTGTCCAGAAGTTGGTGGAGACACAGGTCATTGTGCCATTTCCTCCTCATTTGCAAACCACAGGTCACTATTCGAACCTTTTCGTGGTACCAAAACCAGATGGTTCGGTCAGTCCCATTCTGAACCTAAGATCACTGAACCCCTTTCTAAAGGAGTTCAAAATGGAGTCTCTGGGCGGTGATATCAGGTTTGGAAGAGGGGGAATTCCTGGTATCCCTGGATATCAAGGATGCGTACCTCCACATTCCGATTTGGCTGCCGCATCAGACTTATCTCCGTTTCGCATTATTGGACTGCCATTTCCAGTTCCAGGCCCTGCCATTCGGCCTCTCAACAGCACCGAGGCTGTTCGCCAAGGTGATGTCAGAGATGATGATTCTCCTCCGCAAACAAGGGGTGAACATCATTCCATATCTGGACGATCTTCTAATAAAGGCATCGTCCAAAGAGAAGCTGTTGCAGTCCATTGTTCTCATAACCTACCTTCTCAGACTCCACGGTTGGATTCTGAAAATTCCAAAATCACATTTGGAACCAACCCAGAGGTTGTCATTCCTGGGGATGATCCTTGACACAGAAGTGCAGAGGGTGTTTCTTCCGCAGGAAAAGGCGTTGGTGATACAAACAATGGTCCGGGATGTCCTGAAGCCAGCCCGGGTGTCGGTTCATCAATGCATTCGCCTTTTGGGAAAGATGGTGGCCTCTTATGACGCTCTCCAGTATGGGAGGTTCCATGCACGGGCCTTCCAACTGGATCTCCTGGACAAGTGGTCAGGATCTCATCTGCACATGCACCAGAGAATTCGTCTGTCGCCAAAGGCCAGGATTTCGCTCCTCTGGTGGCTCCAATTGCCTCATCTTCTGGAGGGCCACAGGTCTCGATTCCGGAATGGCTCCTTCTAACCACGGATGCGAGCCTTCGGGGCTGGGGCGCAGTCACTCAAGGGGAGATCTCCCAAGGAAAGTGGTCAAGTCTGGAAGATCAACCTCCTGGAACTAAGAGCCGTCTACAACGGTCTTCTTCAGGCGGCCCATCTTCTAAGAGATCGGGCCATTCAAGTACAGTTGGACAATGTAACAACGGTGGCTTACATAAACCAACAGGGCGGAATGAAGAGCAGAGCTGCAATGTCAGAGGTGACAAGAATTATCCTCTGGGCAGAAAGACACGCGTTGGCGCTCTCAGCAATCTTCATTCCGGGAGTGGACAACTGAGAAGCAGACTTCCTCAGCAGACATGATCTCCATCCAGGGGAGTGGGGTCTCCATTCGGAGGTGTTCAAGGAAATAATACATATGATGGTCTCTCGTCTCAACAAGAAGCTTCAACGCTATTGTTCCAGTTTGAAGGAACCACCAGCAGTGGCATTGGACGCCCTGGTGTCTGCGTGGATGTTCCAGTCGGTGTACGTGTTTCCACCACTTCCACTCATTCCAAGAGTTCTAAAGCTCGTAAGGAGAACAAGAGTTCAAGCGATCCTCATTGCTCTAAACTAGACAAGTCGGGCTTGGTACGCGGACCTTCTGAATATCTTGCAGGAAGAGCCGAAGCCTCTTCCTCTTCGGGAGGACCTGCTGCAGCAGGGGCCGTTCGCCTATCAAGACTTACCACGGCTACGTTTGACGGCATGGAAGTTGACCACCTGATACTTGCTCGGAAGGGCATTCCGAAGAAGGTAATTCCTACCCTGATACAGGCCAGGAAAGGGGTAACGTCTAAGCATTACCATCGTATTTGGTAGAAATATGTATCTTAGTGTGAGTCCAAGAAGTTTCCTACGGTGGAGTTTCAACTGGGACGTTTCCTCCTCTTTCTGCAAGCAAGTGTGGATATGGTCTAAAATACAATTACAATTTGCAAAAGTGCGCACCCTCTGAGGTATATAGCAGTCCACAGTCTTAATATCCAGTTAGTTTCTGGTGAATGTTCTGTAATTCTCTCACTTTTTCCTTAGGAGCCAAACGGACAACCTCTTCGTCCCTCCAAAATAAACCAGGAAAAAGGGATATAGTGAAGTACAGTTTATTTTTATTTTTATATATAGCAACTAAAATTCATAGAATAAATTCATAAAATAAACTCCACCAACATTAGTGGGGTAGTTCTGCGTACCAGCATGAGTGGGGCGACCAGTGAAGGCTACCCTGAAGCGCTTAAGAGTACACAGGTACCTCCCGGGAAATCAGCACCGTATTCCCTCTGGCTCCAGGCTTCCTGGATGCTTCCACGGATTCCTTGGTTGCTGCAGTCTGTCCCCCAAAACACCCCCTTATGTGTCTCCAGCCATCAAATCTCTCCTTGTGTGTATACCTCAGAGGGTGCGCACTTTTGCAAATTGTAATTGTATTTTAGACTGTTTAAAGTGGGGGTGACCACTTACGCAAGAGTAGCGGCACTTTTGTGTTGGAGCGCTGGTTTGAAAATCTGTATATTGTCAAGTGTGGATATGGGCCTGAGGTTGGGATCTGTGAAGGTCCAGATTTCGGCCCTATCCATTTCCTTCCAGGAACAATTGGCTGCCCTCCCTGAGGTTCAGACCTTTTTGAAGGGAGTTCTGCACATTCAACCTCCCTTTGTACCGCCTACGGCGCCTTGGGACCTTAACGTGGTGTTGCAGTTCCTCCAGTCGGACTGGTTTGAGCCTCTACAGGAGGTTGAGGTCAAATTTCTTACATGGAAGGCGGTCACGTTGTTGGCCTTAGCTTCTGCTAGACGTGTCTCAGACTTGGGGCCTTTGTCCTGTAAAAGCCCTTACTTGATATTCCACGAAGATTGAGCTGAGCTCCGGACACGTCAGCAGTTTCTTCCAAAGGTTGTGTCGGCATTTCATATCAACCAGCCTATTGTGGTGCCAGTGGCTACTGACTCCTCAATTATGTCAAAGTCCTTGGATGTTGTGAGGGCTTTGAAAATCTATGTGAAGAGGACTGCTTGTCAAAGGAAATTGGACTCTTTGTTTGTCCTTTATGATCCCTAGAAAATTGGGTTTCCTGCTTCAAAGCAGACTATATCTCGCTGGATTAGGTTCACTATCCAGCATGCTTATTCTACGGCAGGATTGCTGTGTCCAAAATCTGTTACGGCCCACTCTACTCGTAAGGTGGGGTCTTCCTGGGCGGCTGCCCAGGGTGTCTCGGCGTTACAATTTTGCAGAGTGGCAACTTGGTCTGGTTCGAACTCGTTTGCGAAGTTCTACAAGTTCGATACTTTGGCCTATGATGATCTGAAGTTCAGTCAGTCAGTTTTGCAGGAGCCTCTGCACTCTCCATCCCGTTCTGGGAGCTTTGGTACATCCCCATGGTACTAATGTGGACCCCAGCATCTTCTAGGATGTAAGAGAAAATAGGATTTTGGTTATCAGCCAGCCCACACTCTCAAACTCTTAAAGTGCCAGTGGCTCCTGGTGAACCCGCCTATACCCCATGGTACTAATGTGGACCCCAGAATCCTCTACGAACTAAAAGAAAAGGATTTAACAGTAGGTAACCAAAATCCTATTTTTTTTTTTTTTTGTGAAATCTGCAAAAACGGCCTGTGTTTTCGCCAGCGCAGGTGAGAAAACGTGAATTTGGCAATCCTCGTGTTTTTCGCTCCTGCTGAATTCTTTGCCTAGGCTAATAAACTGCCCTGCAATTGAATAGGGCGAATCGTTCGCCCTAAAAATAGCGAAAAGGCACGTTTTTTTTCGCCTTGGGGGAAAAAAACTGACCTAATTGATACCACCCTTTGTCATGTTCCTTAAACCATTCCTGAACAGTTTTTGCAGTGTGGTAGGGTGCATTATACTGCCATCAGGGAATACCGTTATGATGAAGGTATGTACTTGGTCTGAAACAATGATGGGCAGTACACGTCAAAGTAACATCCACATGAATGCAAGGACCCAAGGTTTCCACAGCAGAACATCGCCGAGGGCATCACACTGCCTCTGCTGGCTTGCCTTCTTTCCATAGTGCATCCTGGTGCTGGTATACGTTTAAGTTGCCAGCTGTCGGGATCCCTGCGGTCAGGATACAGGGGGTAATTCAGAGTTGTCGCAGCAGCAAATTGTTTAGCAGTTGGGCAAAACCATGTGCACTGCAGAGGTGCAGATATAACATGTGCAGAGAGAGTTAGATTTGGGTGGGTTATATTGTTTCTGTGCAGGGTAAATACTGGCTGCTTTATTTTTACACTGCAATCTAGATTTCAGTTTGTACACACCCCACCCAAATCTAACTCTCTCTGCACATGTTCCATCTGCCCCCTCCCCCCCCCCCCCCCACTGCAGTGCACATGGTTTTGCCCAACTGCTAACAAGTTTGCTGCTGCGATCAACTCTGAATTACCCCCACAGACGCCGGAATCCCGACAGCTGGCAGTGTCGGCAGCTGGAATACCGGCGCAACAGGGCTATTCCAACTCGTGGGTGTCCACGACACCCATAGAGTGGAAATGGAACCTGTGGTGGGTGCAGCGAGCCACCGAGCTCGCTAGAGGATTCTTTGTGCTCGCCCCGTGGCCGGGATGCCGCTGTCGGTATACTGACGCCCAGCATCCCACCTGCCAGTAAATCGAACTGAACTGGTGCCATCTCTTCCCCAGGTACCTACACCCGGCTACCCACATGATGTAAATGAAAATGTGATTCATCACCCCAGGCCACTTTCTTAGTTGCTCCATGGTCCAGTTCTGATGCCCATTGTAGGTGTTTTTGGCAGTGGATAGGGGTCAGCATTGTCGCTCTTGCCGGTCTGGTGCTATGCAGCCTCATACGCAGAAAGCTGCAGTGCGTTTTCTATCATAGCCAGCATTTACTTTTTAAGAAATTTGTGTCTCGGTAGCTCTTCTGTGGGATGGGACCAGATGGACTATACTCCAAAAAAGTCCAGTGCTGAATATATTAGTCACACCAATAGAGTTGTATATAACCAGGACTCAGTGAATAAGTTCACGTATACTTTTATAAAAATAATTTTTATCATGTTAATATATAACAATATGAATATTTGAATAAACAAATATACAACTTTGAAAGCACATATAAAGAATGAATGAATGACAAAAATAAAAATGTTGATATGTAACCCTATAAGGATATAATGTTTTATAAAATAATTACATAGACCTCCATTCTGCAACTATCCTGGTGATATTGGATATTCGTGGAACTACAAATCCCAGGCACAATAGATGTTAGTGAGCTCACTCATGTGAGTTGTACAGTATGTCAATGTTTTTAGGCAGTCCGGCTGGGATAGTCACTTATATGGTATACAATACCTGCCGCTTAGCACTGCAGCTATCCTACATCCAGGTTAGGTGACCAGATAGTGCTAGCCATTACTCCGACGTGCATGAATAAGCCTTGGGTGCACATGATCATATCGCCGGTTCACTGGTTGACCTTCTTAGCCCTTTTTTGCTCTGACCTACTCGTGTAGCCATCACACATTGGCCCTTACTAAAAACGTTGCTCAGATCTTGACGCTTGCCCATTTTTCCTGCTTCCAGTGCATCACCTTCGAGACCTGCCCTGCGTGTTCACTTATATAGGAACAGGAAAAAAGCCGATACCTGCAGTTATAGATCTGAAACGTTGCATAATGCTAATAAGCATAATTCATGTTTAGCATCAACATTGGAGTGCTGGGGCTTTACTCTTGTTTTGTATCTGCCCCCTGTGGCACTATTTTTGAAAGTATTAAGAGGACAGAGTGCCCACTGGCTCCAAATATATATGTATACATACCTTTCCGTGAGTATTTCTCCCCTAATTCTACCTCTAACTTTAAACTTTGATCTGTTGCCTAACTCTAACTCCCCACCGCAGCCTAGCGCTCCCCCCTCATGCCTAACCCTAACCCTCTCGTCCACAGTCTAACCTCAGTGTTGACATTTTACATGTAGACATTATGGTAATGTCGATGTACTGTCTGTCAACATTTTAATAATGTCTGCATGATAACTGTCGACATGTTGGTTGTAGACGTTATACATGTTAACATTGTCAGTGTCGACCTTTTGACTACATCCCGAATAATCTGGGGAGGGTCTATGAAGTGTGGTAGGTAGACTAAACAGTTGAATACATTTCTGACTATTTCTCCGACATCCTAGTGGATGCTGGGGACTCCGTAAGGACCATGGGGAATAGACGGGCTCCGCAGGAGACTGGGCACACTAAAAGAAAGATTTGGTACTACCTGGTGTGCACTGGCTCCTCCCTCTATGCCCCTCCTCCAGACCTCAGTTAGATTTCTGTGCCCGGCCGAGCTGGATGCACACTAGGGGCTCTCCTGAGCTCCTAGAAAGAAAGTATATATTAGGTTTTTTATTTTACAGTGAGACCTGCTGGCAACAGGCTCACTGCAACGAGGGACTAAGGGGAGAAGAAGCGAACCTACCTGCTTGCAGCTAGCTTGGGCTTCTTAGGCTACTGGACACCATTAGCTCCAGAGGGATCGACCGCAGGACCCGTCCTTGGTGTTCGTTCCCGGAGCCGCGCCGCCGTCCCCCTTACAGAGCCAGAAGCAAGAAAATGGTCCGGAAAATCGGCGGCAGAAGACTTCAGTCTTCACCAAGGTAGCGCACAGCACTGCAGCTGTGCGCCATTGCTCCTCATACACACTTCACACTCCGGTCACTGAGGGTGCAGGGCGTTGGGGGGGGGGGCGCCCTGAGCAGCAATAATATCACCTTGGCTGGCAAAATAACCACAATATATAGCCCCAGAGGCTATATATGTGGTAATTACCCCTGCCAGAATACAGAAAAAAGCGGGAGAAAGTCCGCCGAAAAGGGGGCGGGGCTTCTCCCTCAGCACACTGGCGCCATTTCTCCCTCACAGTTCCGCTGGAAGGAAGCTCCCTGACTCTCCCCTGCAGTCTACACTACAGAAAAGGGTAAAAAAGAGAGGGGGGGCACAGATTTGAGGCGCAGTAAATATTATAGCAGCTATAGGGGACATAATTCAGTTAGTCCCTGCATTATATAGCGCTCTGGTGTGTGCTGGCATACTCTCTCTCTGTCTCCCCAAAGGGCTTGTGTGGGGTCCTGTCTCCTTTAAGAGCATTCCCTGTGTGTGTGTGCGGTGTGTCGGTACGGCTGTGTCGACATGTTTGATGAGGAGACTTATGTGGAGGCGGAGCAGATGCCTATAAATGTGATGTCACCCCCTGCGGGGCAGACACCTGAGTGGATGGACTTATGGAAGGAATTACGTGCAATTGTCGACTCCTTACATAAAAAATTTGACGACATGCCAAATGCGGGACAGCCGGCTTCTCAGCTCGTGCCTGCCCAGGCAATTCAAAGACCATCAGGGGCTCTAAAACGCCCACTACCTCAGATGGCAGACACAGATGTCGACACGGATACTGATACCAGTGTCGACGACGATGAGTCAAATTTAATGTCCACTAAGGCCATTCGTGGCATGATTGAGGCAATGAAAGAGGTTTTACACCTTTCTGATATAAACCCAGGTACCGCAAAAAAGGGTATTATGTTTGGGGAGAAAAAACTTCCAATAGTTTTTCCCCCATCTGAAGAATTAAATGAAGTGTGTGAAGAAGCGTGGGCTTTCCCTGATAAGAAATTGGTGATTTCAAAAAAATTACTAATGGCGTTCCCTTTCTCGCCAGAGGATAGGTCACGTTGGGAAACTCCCCCTAGGGTGGATAAAGCGCTCACACGTTTGTCTAAAAAGGTGGCACTACCGTCTCCGGATACGGCCGCCCTAAAGGAACCTGCTGATAGAAAGCAGGAGGCTATCCTAAAGTCTATATATACACACACTGGTGTTATACTGCGACCAGCTATTGCTTCAGCGTGGATGTGCAGTGCTGCTGCTGCTTGGTCAGATTCCCTGTCAGAAAATATTGACACCCTGGACAGGGACACTATATTGCTAACCGTAGAGCATATAAAAGACTCAGTCTTGTACATGAGAGATGCACAGAGGGAGATCTGCCGGCTGGCATCTAGAATAAGTGCATTGTCCGTTTCTGCTAGGAGAGGCTTATGGACTCGGCAGTGGACAGGGGATGCAGATTCTAAAAGGCACATGGAAGTTTTGCCTTATAAGGGTGAGGAGTTATTCGGGGTTGGTCTCTCAGACCTTGTTTCCACAGCAACAGCTGGGAAGTCAGCATTTTTACCCCATGTCCCCTCACAGCCTAAGAAAGCGCCGTATTATCAGGTACAGTCCTTTCGACCCCAGAAAAACAGGCAGGGAAAAGGCGGGTCCTTTCTGTCTAGAGGCAGAGGAAGGGGAAAAAAGCTGCACCACGCAGCAGGTTCCCAGGAACAAAAGTCCTCCCCCGCTTCTTCCAAGTCCGCCGCATGACGGTGGGGCTCCACAGGCGGAGCCAGGTACGGTGGGGGGCCGCCTCAAAAATTTCAGCGATCAGTGGGTTCGCTCACGGGTGGATCCCTGGATCCTTCAAGTAGTATCTCAGGGGTACAAACTGGAATTCGAGGCGCCTCCCCCCCCGCCGTTTCCTCAAATCGGCCTTTCCGACGACTCCCTCGGGCTGGGAGGCTGTACTAGAGGCAATTCACAAGCTGTATTCCCAGCAGGTGATAGTCAAAGTACCCCTACTTCAACAAGGACGGGGTTACTATTCCACACTGTTTGTGGTACCGAAACCGGACGGTTCGGTGAGACCCATTTTAATTTTGAAATCCTTGAACACATACATAAAGAGATTCAAGTTCAAGATGGAATCGCTCAGGGCGGTAATTGCAAGCCTGGACGAGGGGGATTACATGGTATCCCTGGACATCAAGGATGCTTACCTGCATGTCCCAATTTACCTTCCTCACCAGGAGTACCTCAGATTTGTGGTACAGGATTGCCATTACCAATTCCAGACGTTGCCGTTTGGACTGTCCACGGCACCGAGGGTGTTTACCAAGGTAATGGCAGAAATGATGATACTCCTTCGAAAAAAGGGTGTTTTAATTATCCCGTACTTGGACGATCTCCTAATAAAGGCGAGGTCCAGGGAGCAGTTACTGGTCAGAGTAGCACTATCTCGGGAAGTGCTACAACAGCATGGCTGGATTCTAAACATTCCAAAGTCACAACTGGTTCCTTCCACACGCTTTACTGTTCCTGGGGATGATTCTGGACACAGAACAGAAAAAAGTGTTTCTCCCGGAGGAGAAAGCCATGGAGCTGTCATCTCTAGTCAGAGACCTCCTAAAACCAAAACGGGTATCGGTGCATCACTGCACACGAGTCCTGGGAAAAATGGTGGCTTCGTACGAAGCAATTCCGTTCGGCAGGTACCATGCAAGGACCTTCCAGTGGGACCTCTTGGACAAGTGGTCGGAATCGCATCTTCAGATGCATCAACTGATAACCCTGTCTCCAAGGACCAGGGTGTCTCTACTGTGGTGGCTGCAGTGTGCTCATCTTCAAGTGGGCCGCAGATTCGGCATACAGGACTGGGTCCTGGTGACCACGGATGCCAGCCTTCGGGGCTGGGGCGCAGTCACACAGGGAAGAAATTTCCAGGGACTTTGGTCAAGTCAGGAGTCGTCCCTACACATAAACATTCTGGAACTGAGGGCCATTTACAATGCCCTAAGTCAGGCAAGGCCCCTGCTTCAAAACCAGCCGGTTCTGATCCAATCAGACAACATCACGGCAGTCGCCCATGTAAACCGACAGGGCGGCACAAGAAGCAGGGTGGCCATGGCAGAAGCCACAAGGATTCTCCGATGGGCGGAAAATCACGTACTAGCACTGTCAGCAGTGTTCATTCCGGGAGTGGACAACTGGGAAGCAGACTTCCTCAGCAGACACGACCTACACCCGGGAGAGTGGGGACTTCATCCAGAAGTCTTCCTACTTTTGGTAAACCGCTGGGAACGGCCACAGGTGGACATGATGGCGTCCCGCCTCAACAAGAAGCTAAAGAGATATTGCGCCAGGTCAAGGGACCCTCAGGCGATAGCTGTGGACGCTCTAGTGACACCGTGGGTGTACCAGTCGGTCTATGTGTTCCCTCCTCTGCCCCTCATACCAAAGGTGCTGAGAATAATAAGAAGGCGAGGAGTAAGAACGATACTCGTGGTTCCGGATTGGCCAAGAAGAGCTTGGTACCCGGAACTTCAAGAAATGTTATCAGAGGACCCATGGCCTCTACCGCTCAGACAGGATCTGCTACAGCAGGGGCCCTGTCTGTTCCAAGACTTACCGCGGCTGCGTTTGACGGCATGGCGGTTGAATTCCGGATCCTAAAGGAAAAGGGCATTCCGGAGGAAGTCATTCCTACGCTGATAAAAGCCAGGAAAGAAGTAACCGCAAACCATTATCACCGCATTTGGCGAAAATATGTTGCGTGGTGTGAGGCCAGGAAGGCCCCTACAGAGGAATTTCAGCTGGGTCGTTTTCTGCACTTCCTACAGTCAGGAGTGACTATGGGCCTAAAATTGGGTTCCATTAAGGTCCAGATTTCAGCTCTGTCGATTTTCTTCCAGAAAGAACTGGCTTCACTGCCTGAAGTTCAGACTTTTGTAAAGGGAGTGCTTCATATTCAGCCCCCTTTTGTGCCTCCTGTGGCACCTTGGGATCTCAATGTGGTGTGGATCTCAAATATCTCACGTGGAAAGTGGTCATGTTATTGGCCTTGGCTTCGGCCAGGCGTGTGTCAGAATTGGCGGCTTTGTCATGTAAAAGCCCTTATCTGATTTTCCATATGGATAGGGCAGAATTGAGGACTCGTCCCCAGTTTCTCCCTAAGGTGGTATCAGCTTTTCTCTTGAACCAACCTATTGTGGTGCCTGCGGCTACTAAGGATTTGGAGGATTCCAAATTACTGGACGTAGTCAGGGCCTTGAAAATTTATATTTCCAGGACGGCTGGAGTCAGGAAAACTGACTCGCTTTTTATCCTGTATGCACCCAACAAAATAGGTGCTCCTGCTTCTAAGCAGACTATTGCTCGCTGGATTTGTAGCACAATTCAGCTGGCGCATTCTGCGGCTGGATTGCCGCATCCTAAATCTGTGAAAGCCCATTCCACAAGGAAGGTGGGCTCATCTTGGGCGGCTGCCCGAGGGGTCTCGGCTTTACAACTTTGCCGAGCTGCTACTTGGTCAGGGGCAAACACGTTTGCTAAATTCTACAAATTTGATACCCTGGCTGAGGAGGACCTTGAGTTCTCTCATTCGGTGCTGCAGAGTCATCCGCACTCTCCCGCCCGTTTGGGAGCTTTGGTATAATCCCCATGGTCCTTACGGAGTCCCCAACATCCACTAGGACGTCAGAGAAAATAAGAATTTACTCACCGGTAATTCTATTTCTCGTAGTCCGTAGTGGATGCTGGGCGCCCATCCCAAGTGCGGATTGTCTGCAATACTTGTATATATTAATTGCCTAACTAAAGGGTTATTGTTGAGCCATCTGTTGAGAGGCTCAGTTGTATTTCATACTGTTAACTGGGTTTAATATCACGAGTTATACGGTGTGATTGGTGTGGCTGGTATGAGTCTTACCCGGGATTCAAAATCCTTCCTTATTGTGTCAGCTCTTCCGGGCACAGTATCCTAACTGAGGTCTGGAGGAGGGGCATAGAGGGAGGAGCCAGTGCACACCAGGTAGTACCAAATCTTTCTTTTAGTGTGCCCAGTCTCCTGCGGAGCCCGTCTATTCCCCATGGTCCTTACGGAGTCCCCAGCATCCACTACGGACTACGAGAAATAGAATTACCGGTGAGTAAATTCTTATTTTTTGTTGTAAAAATGGACAACTTACAGTACATTTTTGTATACTGTACACTGAGGAGTGCTGACAATCCAATTAATTAGGTGGTGAATGCTTCATTTTTTTAAAGTCATGGCTTGCTTTTAGATATCATTTAGTACATTAGGGATATGACGCTTTCAGGTTATAAATAAAATAAAAAATCCTTATCTATAAAAAAAAAAAAAAATTCTCAAGCAATGCGTGTCATGTAGTTCCAGACTTCTGTTTGCTTAGCCATTCTTCCTCAAGCGTTACAGTTTATGGCACATTGCTTTTACTCACCATGTACTAGCCATGTGCCTGCTCCCTTATTAATGCCCTCTACCTTGGTCTCCCAGCAAAAGAATTGCACCGCTTACAGCTGGTGCAAAACACAGCTGCCAGGCTGTTAACCAACCAGCCCCGTTCTAGCCACATAACACCCATCCTCTACTCCCTTCACTGGCTGCCTGTAAGATGGCGAATCATCTTCAAGATTGGCTTACTGAGTTTCAAAGCACTACATGACCAAGGCCCAAGGTACCTGAAGCAGCTAATGACCCCATACTTCCCCACTCGATTACTGCGATCTGTAGATGAAGGACTTTTAGCAGTACCTAGAATCTCCCGTAATTCATCTGGGGGTCGAGCTTTTAGTCATGCGGCTCCGACTCTATGGAACTCACTTCCCCGCACAGTGCGAGAGGCCCCAACTATAGAATCCTTCAAAAGTAGACTCAAGACTTTCCTTTTTACTCAAGCATTCCCATAATTGTCCCTTAAGTATCTCCATGCTTCTGTATTTTATGAAAATCTGTTCTGTACTTCATTATTTTCTGTGCTATATTATGCTATGTATCTGTTAAGCGCCTTGAGTCCTATTGGAGAAAGAGCGCTATATAAATAAAATTATTATTATTATTATTATTATTATTAATGTGGCTACAGAGCACATCTTGCAGGTAGCTGGCACCCCTTGTAACAATGCTGTTTTCTTTACAGCCACTGGGTGGTCTAAGCATATAACCTTGGAAGAGGAGACAAGAACATGCAGCATAAACAGAATCCAGAATTGCTCTAAGAATGAGATGGGAGGCAGTGTTAATAATTTAAGAAGCCTCACGCTTTGAGTTGTAAATAATACAGCTATATTAAGGGTTTCCTGACTGTGCTGGCATGCAGTGATGGTGGAACACTGACCTTGAAACTAGGAAACACATAATTTCTCTATCGTCCTAAGTGGATGCTGGGGTTCCTGAAAGGACCATGGGGAATAGCGGCTCCGCAGGAGACAGGGCACAAAAAAGTAAAGCTTTTACCAGATCAGGTGGTGTGCACTGGCTCCTCCCCCTATGACCCTCCTCCAGACTCCAGTTAGATTTTGTGCCCGAACGAGAAGGGTGCAATCTAGGTGGCTCTCCTAAAGAGCTGCTTAGAGAAAGTTTAGCTTAGGTTTTTTACTTTACAGTGAGTCCTGCTGGCAACAGGATCACTGCAACGAGGGACTTAGGGGAGAAGTAGTGAACTCACCTGCGTGCAGAGTGGATTTGCTGCTTGGCTACTGGACACTAGCTCCAGAGGGACGATCACAGGTACAGCCTGGATGGTCACCGGAGCCGCGCCGCCGGCCCCCTTGCAGACGCTGAAGAGAGAAGAGGTCCAAAATCGGCGGCTGAAGACTCCTGAGTCTTCATAAAGGTAGCGCACAGCACTGCAGCTGTGCGCCATTTTCCTCTCAGCACACTTCACACAACAGTCACTGAGGGTGCAGAGCGCTGGGGGGGGCGCTCTGAGAGGCAAATAAAAACCTTATTAGAGGCAAAAAATACCTCACATATAGCCCACAGAGGCTATATGGAGATATTTAACCCCTGCCTAACTTCAAAAATAGCGGGAGACGAGCCCGCCGAAAAAGGGGCGGGGCCTATCTCCTCAGCACACAGCGCCATTTTCTCTCACAGAAAAGCTGGAGAGAAGGCTCCCAGGCTCTCCCCTGCACTGCACTACAGAAACAGGGTTAAAACAGAGAGGGGGGGCACTGATTTTGGCGATATTGTATATATATATAAAAGATGCTATAAGGGAGAAACACTTATATAAGGTTGTCCCTATATAATTATAGCGTTTTTGGTGTGTGCTGGCAGACTCTCCCTCTGTCTCCCCAAAGGGCTAGTGGGTCCTGTCCTCTGTCAGAGCATTCCCGGTGTGTGTGCTGTGTGTCGGTACGTGTGTGTCGACATGTATGAGGACGATGTTGGTGAGGAGGCGGAGAAATTGCCTGTAATGGTGATGTCACTCTCTAGGGAGTCGACACCGGAATGGATGGCTTATTTAGAGAATTACGTGAGAATGTCAACACGCTGCAAGGTCGGTTGACGACATGAGACGGCCGACAATCTATTAGGACCGGTCCAGGCGTCTCAGAAACACCGTCAGGGGTTTTAAAAACGCCCATTTACCTCAGTCGGTCGACACAGACACAGACACGGACACTGAATACAGTGTCGACGGTGAATAAACAAACGTATTTCTCATTAGGGCCACACGTTAAGGGCAATGAAGGAGGTGTTACGTGTTTCTGATACTACAAGTACCACAAGAAAGGGTATTATGTGGGAGTGAAAAAACTACCTGTAGTTTTTCCTGAATCAGATAAAATAAAATGAAGTGTGTGATGATGCGTAGGGTTACCCCGATAGCAAATATTGGCGTTATACCCTTTCCCGCCAGAAATTAGGGTACGTTGGGAAACACCCCTTAGGGTGATAAGGCGCTCACACGCTTATCAAGTGGCGTTACCGTCTCCAGATACGGCCGCCCTCAAGGAGCCAGCTGATAGGAAGCTGGAAAAATATCCTAAAAAGTATATACACACATACGGTGGTTATACTGCGACCAGCGATCGCCATCAGCCTGGAGATGCAGTGCTGGGTTGGCTTGGTCGGATTCCCTGACTGAAAATATTTTATTCATGTAGAGCATTTAATAGGATGCATTCTATATATATGTATGTGAGATGCACAGAGGGATATTTGCTCTCTGGCATCAAGATAAGTGCGTTGTCCATATCTCCCAGAAGATGTCAGGGACACGACAGTGGTCAGGTGATACAGATCCCATACGGCAGATGGAAGTATTGCTGTATAAAGGGAAGGAGTTATTTGGGGGTCGGTCCATCGGACCTGGGGACCACAGCAACAGCTGGGAAATCCAACCTTTTTTACCCCAAGTTACATCTCAGCTAAAAAAGACACCGTCTTTTCAGCCTCAATCTTTCCTTTCCCATTAGGGCATGCAGGCAAAAGGCCAGTCATATCTGCCCAGACATAGAGGTAAGGGAAGTAGACTGCAGCAGGCAGCCCTTTCCCAGGAAAAGAAGCCCTCCACCGCGTCTGCCAAGTCCTCAGCATGACGCTGGGGCCGTGCAAGCGGACTCAAGGTGGGGGGGTAGTCTCAAGAGTCTCAGGGCGCAGTGGGATCACTCGCAAGTTGACCCCTAGATCGTACGAGTATTATCCCAGGGGTAAAGATTGGAGAGTCGAGACATCTTCTCCTCGCAGGTTCCTGAAGTCTGCTTTACCAACGGCTCCCTCCGACAGGGAGGCAGCATTGGAAACAATTCACAAGCTGTATATCCAGCAGGTGATAATCAAAGTACCCCTCCTACGACAAGGAAAAGGGTATTATTTTTCCACAATATATTGTGGTACTGAAGCCAGACGGCTTGGTGACACATAGTCTAAATCTAAAATGTTTTGAACACTTACATAAAAGGTTCAAATCGAGATAAAGTCACTCAGAGCAGTGATAGCGAACCGGAAAAAAGGGGACTATATGGTGTCCCTGGACATCAAGGATTACCTCCATGTCCAAATTTTGTCCTTCTCATCAAGGGTACCTCTGGTTCGTGGTACAGAACTGTCAATATCAGTTTCAGACGATGCCGTTTGAATTATCCACGGCACCCCGGGCCTTTTTACCAAGGTAATGGCCGAAAAGATGTTTTCTTCAAAGAAAAAAGGCATCTAAATTATCCCTTACTTGCACGACCTAAAAAGGGCAAGTTCCAGAGAACAGTTGGAGGTCGGAAGAGCACTATCTAAAGTAGTTCTTCGACGGCACGACTGGATTCTAAATATTCCAAGAATCGCAGCTGTTTTCCGACGATACGTCTGCTGTTCCTAGGGATGATTCTGGACACGGTTCAGAAAAAGGTTTTTCTTCCCGAGGAAAAAGCCAAGGAGTTATCCGACCTGTCAGGAACCTCCTAAAACCAGGAAAGGTGTCTGTACATCAATGCACAAGAGTCCTGGGAAAAATGGTGGCTTTTTACGAAGCAATTCCATTCGGCAGATTCCATGCAAGAATTTTCCAAAGGGATCTGTTGGACAAATGGTCAGGGTCGCATCCTCAGATGCACCTGCGAATAACCCTGTCGCCAAGGACAAGGGTATATCTTCTGTGGTGGTTGCAAAAGGCTCATCTATTGGAGGGCCGCAGATTCGGCATACAGGATTTGATCCTGGTGACCACGGACGCCAGCCTGAGAGGTTGGGGAGCAGTCACACAAGGAAGAAACTTCCAGGGGGTATGGACGAACCTGGAAAAGTCTCTTCACATAAACATTCTGGTACTAAGAGCAATCTAAAATGCTCTAAGCCAGGCGGAACCACTCCTGCAAGGAAAACCGGTGTTGATTCAGTCGGACAACATCACGGCGGTCGCCCATGTAAACAGACAGGGCGGCACAAGAAGCAGGAGTGCAATGGCAGAAGCTGCCAACATTCTTCGCTGGGCGGAGAATCACGTAATAGCACTGTCAGCAGTGTTCTTCCCGGGCGTGGACAACTGGGAAGCAGACTTCCTCAGCAGACACGATATTCACCCGGGAGAGGGGGGTCTTCATCCAGAAGTCTTCCACATGCTAATAAACTGTTGGGAAAGACCAATGGTAGACATGATGGCGTCTCGCCTCAACAAGAAACTGGACAAGTATTGCGCCAGGTCAAGAGATCCACAGGCAATAGCTGTGGACGCACTGGTAACACCTTGGGTGTACAAATCAGTATATGTGTTTCCTCCTCTGCCTCTCATACCAAAGGTATTGAAGATTATACGGTGAGGAGGAGTAAGAACAATACTAGTGGCTCCGGATTGGCCAAGAAGGACTTGGTACCCGGAACTTCAAGAGTTGGTCACGGACGACCCGTGCCCTCTACTTCTGAGAAGGGACCTGCTACAACAGGGTCCCTGTCTCTTTCAAGACTTACCGCGGCTGCGTTTGACGGCATGGCGGTTGAACGCCAGATCCTAAAAGGGAAAGGCATTCCAGAAGAAGTCATTCCTACCTTGATTAAGGCAAGGAAGGAAGTCACCGCGAAACATTATCACCGCATTTGGCGAAAATATGTCGCGTGGTGCGAGGATCGGAGTGTTCCGACGGAGGAATTTCAACTGGGTCGTTTCCTACATTTCCTACAATCAGGATTGTCTATGGGTCTCAAATTGAGATCTATTAAGGTTCAAATTTCGGCCCTGTCAATATTCTTCCAAAAAGAATTGGCCTCAGTTCCTGAGGTACAGACTTTTGTTAAAGGAGTACTGCATATACAGCCTCCTGTGGTGCCTCCGGTGGCACCGTGGGATCTAAATGTAGTTTTAGATTCCTCAAATCCCATTGGTTTGAACCATTGAAAAAGGTGGATTTTAAATATCTCACATGGAAAGTGACTATGTTACTGGCCCTGGCTTCCGCCAGGAGAGTATCTGAATTGGCGGCTTTATCTTATAAAAGCCCTTATCTAATCTTCCATTCGGATAGGGCAGAACTGAGGACTCGTCCGCATTTTCTCCCTAAGGTGGTATCAGCGTTTCACCTGAACCAACCTATTGTGGTGCCTGCGGCCACTGGCGACTTGGAGGACTCCAAGTTGTTGGACGTTGTCAGAGCCTTAAAAATATACATTTCAAGGACGGCTGAAGTCAGAAAATCTGACTCGCTGTTGATACTATATGCACCCAACAAGTTGGGTGCCCCTGCTTCTAAGCAGACGATTGCTCGTTGGATTTGTAACACAATTCAACTTGCTCATTCTGTGGCAGGCCTGCCACAGGCCTAAATCTGTTAAGGCCCATTCCACAAGGAAGGTGGGCTCATCTTGGGCGGCTGCCCGAGGGGTCTCGGCATTACAATTCTGCCGAGCAGCTACGTGGTCGGGGGAAAACACGTTTGTAAAATTCTACAAATTTGATACCCTGGCAAAAGAGGACTTGGAATTCTCTCATTCGGTGCTGCAGAGTCATCCGCACTCTCCCGCCCGTTTGGGAGCTTTGGTATAATCCCCATGGTCCTTTCAGGAACCCCAGCATCCACTTAGGACGATAGAGAAAATAAGAATTTACTTACCGATAATTCTATTTCTCGGAGTCCGTAGTGGATGCTGGGCGCCCATCCCAAGTGCGGATTATCTGCAATACTGTACATAGTTATTGTTAACAAATTCGGGTTATATTGTTAAGGAGCCATCTTTAAGAGGCTCTTTCTGTTATCATACTGTTAACTGGGTTTAGATCACAAGTTGTACGGTGTGATTGGTGTGGCTGGTATGAGTCTTACCCGGGATTCAAATTGCCTCCCTTATTGTGTACGCTCGTCCGGGCACAGTACCTAACTGGAGTCTGGAGGAGGGTCATAGGGGGAGGAGCCAGTGCACACCACCTGATCTGGTAAAAGCTTTACTTTTTTGTGCCCTGTCTCCTGCGGAGCCGCTATTCCCCATGGTCCTTTCAGGAACCCCAGCATCCACTACGGACTCCGAGAAATAGAATTATCGGTAAGTAAATTCTTATTTTTGTGTTCCCTCCTGTACTGTATGCTTGATGAAGAGTCTTGCACACACAGGGGCGAGGGGCTTGCGTCTGTGGTTGCAGTGTGGATTTATTTGCAAAATGATTAACAGAGAACGTTTGTGGGTGGTAACGGGGTTAGCGTCTCAAGCAAAGGTGTGTCGCCAGTGTTTCTGCGGCATGCCACACCTGAAGTTTACACAGTAAACTTGGGTCCAGCGCCTTACTTCCACTGGCCATACTGCACGACCATAGTGTTACTGACAATGTTAATGATCGACTGATGTGCTTCTTCATACACAAGCAAGAGGTTCATCACTTCGCTGTAGCTAAAATACCTCACAGACTACAGTCGTCACAAGGTATACCTGATTTGCTTGAATTGTTACTTGGCTTGCACATCATGTCTCCTTATTGAATCAGGTAACTCCATCCCCATCCTCTACTGGAGGATCCAATTAAGCTATGGCTCCATTCAGGGCTGGTGCTAGGGTGTTCGGCGCCCTCCTGCAAACTATAAATTTGCACCCTTCCATATTTCAGAAAGGAGTGTGTGCTAAAAACAAGGATTGTGGTCTCACAAGGAAGGGGCATGGCCACACAATAGTACCCCCATTCAAATTATGCCAGACAGTAGCACAATCTTATTCACATTACACCGCACATAGTGCCCTTGATTCATATTACACCACATAGTAGTTTCCCTTATACGTGTCACAACACACAGTAGTAAACCTTACTGCCCTTATTCAAGTTACATCACACAGTAGTGCCTCTTAGTCATGTCACATACACAGTAGTACCCCTTATACACGTTACGCCACACAGTAGTGCCTCTTAGTCATGTCACATACACAGTAGTACCCCTTATACACGTTACGCCACACAGTAGTGCTCTTTACACACAAAGCCCTCAGTAGTGCCCCTTATACACATAATGCTGGGCAGATGCTGGGAAAGGGTGGGGGGGAAAGCTGGGAACAGGATATAGAGAGATAGGAAGAAACATGTAAAACACATGCTGGACAGAGAGAGGGGGGACAGATGCTGGGCAGAGAGATGGGGGGCAGATGCTGGGCAGAGAGATGGGGGCAGATGCTAGGAAAAGAGAGGGGACAGATGCCTGACAGAGAGAGTGTGGAGGAGAGACAGATGCTGGAGAGCAGGGACAGGTGCTGGGAAGAGAGAGGGGGGACAGATGCTAGGCACAGAGAGGGGGCAGACAGATGCTGGGCAGAGAAAAAGGAGGGACAGCTACTGGACAGTGAGAGGGGGAGAAAGATGTTTGGCAGATATGGGGGGGGGGGGGGCAGCCAGAAACTGGGCAGAGAGAGGGGGGGGCAGATGCTTGGGAGAGAGGGGGACAGATGATTGAAGGAGAGAGGTGGGGAAGATGCTGGACAGAGAGAGGTGGGGCAGATGCTGGGTAGTGAAAGAGGGGCAGCCAGATGCTGGGCAGAGAGAGAGGTGGGGCAGATGCTGGACAGAGCGAGAGAAAGATGTGGGAGACAGATACTCAGGAGAGAGAGAGGGAGTCAGATGCTGGGGAGAGGGCAGGATGCATATGATGGGCAGAGAGAGTGTTTTGGGGCAGATGCTGGACGGGGGGGGGGTAGATGATGGGCAGAGGGAGGGGGAGATGCTGGGGAGACAGGGGTGGGGCTTATTTATCATAAAGAACCAGCACCCTGTAATTCAGGTAGGCAGTGCGATTGCGAAGATTCACCTGGACTCAAGACTATCACAATTATTATACTGCTTTTTTTTCTGTCTTTAATGAAAATATGGTTAAAATAAAAAAGGATATCACAAAAAAAATTACTTTGTTCTTTTGATGATTTAAAAAAAAAAAATCTAGAGTTTAAATATATATTTTTTTTTTCCCCAGCCACTAAGTAGATCTGAAAGCTTAATTCAGGTCTTTTAGTTTTACCACCATGGGGGGAATGTAATACGGTGTGAGAATCAGAAAGTGAGAGATTTTTGGGAGAATTTTCCTGTTTTTTTAAAGTGGCAATCATTTACATGGCAAAATCAACCTGGTTTAGCCATGTGAATGATTGGCACTTTAAAAAAAAAAAAAAGAGGCAAATTCTCCCAAAATCTCTCACTTTCTGATTCTCACGCCCTATTACATTCCCCCCCATGTGTCAACCAGTTAGGCAGCTCACCATGCGCATATTCCCTCAGACTTGCCCAGTGAAAGTGTTTTAAACCCTTACCCTTCTGGATCTTGTTAAATAGAAGTAATTGGAAATTAAACTTAGACTTATCAGTACATAGTAATAAACTCCAATCCTAAATTCTCTCATTCTTCGCAGAACTGCAATAGAAAGTCAACCTGTATTTATCAAGACTTATGCATATTTTTCCAGTATATAAACAATATACTGAGGGATGGGATGTCAGTGGTCATATGTCCGACACCGGCATCCCAAAGCAGAAAATCCCAACAGGGGTCGGGTACGTATGTTAACCCTACCCCCCTAACCTTATCCTTCCTTTCCCGCTGCCTAACCCTAACCTCCCCCCACTCTGCAGCATAACCCTCCCTGGTGGTGCCTAAACCTAACCCCCCACCCTTTCCGCAGCCTAACTCTAACCCTCCCTTCCCCGCAGCCTAACCCTCCCTTCCCGGCAACCAAAATCTAACACCCCGACTTTCCAAGTAGGAGTCCCAGCAGAGCTCAATCATTGATTACGGCTTTAGGGATTACAGTATTTTTGATCTATGTCGGGATGCTGGCGTCTGCATTCTGAGCAGTGTCAGGATTCCGGTAATTGGCATTCCAACTGCCGGGGCGGCCGAATGCCGGTATCCTGAATGGATCCTTATTTTTCCAGCATACTCCACAGGACAATATGTTTTACCTTCATGGTCTGTAATGTGATTTTTAGAAAATAAATAATTTGGTTCTTAGCGGTCATTTAATGCACCAACTTATTTTTATTATTTTTATAATTGTGCATATTATGAATAATAATATTTTTAGTATTACCAAGCAAACAGGAAGAACAAGGCAACGTTTAGCTATTACTGTGTACAGTAACCATTTGGTCAAGAACCAAATGAAATGGTTACCTTGCTATACTCTTTTGACTGTTGTTTCTATAAATGACTAGTGGAACACTATTAGTTTTTCGTGTTTTTTTTAGAATAAACTCGTATTAAGTAACTAATACAAACTTGCGCATGCTTTTCTGGGATGTAGTTATGTGACCGGCGGTCTGGAGACTGCCGATAGCAATACCTCCCCCTACATCCCTCCCGAACACACACAATGATCGGCATGCTGGCCAAGAGGGCCTATTCCCACTCGTGGGTGTCCACAACACACAAAACGTTGCTCCAATCTCATTTTTCTCTTCGACTGGCACATCTACATGGTAAGACCTTTATCTTGATACCTCAATCATATTTTTACGTTCAGCTGTTCTCTCAAAATAGGATTCACAGTAAAAAAAAAAAAACCTTCATAGAATTAATACCTAGATTTTGCTTGATAATGTAATATAATATAAAGAACAAAGTAAGGAAGTAGTGCAGACTAGAAAAATTAGCAAAAATTAGCAAATAAACTTATTACAATAATTGAAATAACCAATATTCTCAGAATGTCATTGAAGTGTCATACGCAGAACGCGCAATAAATCATTATGCATTTAAAGATTAATCATCTCACAACCACATCTTGTAAATTATCTAATGAATGATTAATTAAACACAAAACTGTCAGTGAGGCAGAATTATTGACAATTTAAGAGTTCGAAGGAAAGCGGATGTTTATTTTGCTGTTTACATTATTGATGTATCCACTGTATTCCTCCTGTTACCTTTAATTAACATGTACTGAGCCAAAAGTATAAACCCTGAACAAGTTAGTCTTTAATACTGAAATACATTGTTGTTGTTTTTTCCCCATTTCACGCTGTCTCTTCAGTAATTCCAGTGATTTTCTATTAAAAAAAGGAAATTGAGGAGCGATCCAGCAACCTTTAATATATTTTGTTACTCGTGCTCCGCTTCATGACGCAGATCATTGTTAAATATACTGATAACTTGTAATACAAATACAAGTTCTTTATTTTGCCATTCTGGCACCTAAGTGCAAAGGACATAGGGGGTCATTCCGAGTTGTTCGCTCGTTGCCGATTTTCGCTATGCTGCGATTTGTTGCTAATTGCGCATGCGCAAGGCACGCAGGGTGCATGCGCTTAGTTATTTAACTAAAAACTTAGCAGTTTTGCTGTTGTTCGTGCGGTGCTTTTCAGTCGCACTGCTGATACAGGAAAGGGGTGTTTCTGGGTGGTAACTGAGCGTTTTCCGGCAGTGTGCTAAAAAAATGCAGGCGTGTCAGGGAAAACGCGGAAGTGTCTGGAGAAACGGGGGAGTGGCTGGCCGAACGCAGGGCGTATTTGTGACGTCAAACCAGGAACTAAACGGACTGAGCTGATCGCAATCTGTGAGTAGGTCTGGAGCTACTCAGAAACTGCAAATAATTATTTAGTAGCAATTCTGCTAATCTTTCGTTCGCTATTCTGCTAAGCTAAGATACACTCCCAGAGGGCGGCGGCCTAGCATGTGCAATGCTGCTAAAAGCAGCTAGCGAGCGAACAACTCGGAATGAGGGCCATAGGGCCTTATTCAGTAAGGATTGCAATTGCAAAGCTGTTTGCAGCAACTTTGTAATTGCAATCCTTTGCAATGCAAATGCAGGAGGAAGTGCATCGCACCTGTGATGTTCATCTGCAACGGCAGGCTGAGACCGTTGCAGGTGGCCTTGTTAGGCAAAGGAAACTGTGTCCACGACGTAGTCCTTGGCCTCGCCACGCCCAGAAAACAAGTGCGACATGCCCCCATTTCTGTCAACGTTGGCTGTCCCCGCTCCTTACACATACTAAATGAATACTGCTGAATTTGCCTTTTATGTTATTTCCGTATGTATATCACGCAGTGGGGTATATTCAATTCTTGTCGGAAACTGCCGTCTTGTCGGAAAGTGGCAGTTTCCGACAGTTTTAGGTCGGAAGGGGTTCCCACCTATTCAATGCTAGCTGTTTTTCTCTGACGTCCTAAGTGGATGCTGGGACTCCGTAAGGACCATGGGGAATAGCGGCTCCGCAGGAGACTGGGCACAACTATAAAGAAAGCTTTAGACTACTGGTGTGCACTGGCTCCTCCCACTTAAGACCCTCCTCCAGACTTCAGTTGGAATCTTGTGCCCGGCTGAGCTGGATGCACACTAGGGGCTTTCCTGAGCTCCTAGAAAGAAAGTATATTTTAGGTTTTTTATTTTACAGTGAGATCTGCTGGCAACAGACTCACTGCAGCGAGGGACTAAGGGGAGAAGAAGCGAACCTACCTAGCTGGTGGTAGTTTGGGCTTCTTAGGCTACTGGACACCATTAGCTCCAGAGGGATCGACCGCAGGACCAGACCTTGGTGTTCGTTCCCGGAGCCGCGCCGCCGGCCCCCTTACAGAGCCAGAAGCAAGAAGTGTTCCGGAAAATCGGCGGCAGAAGACTTCAGTCTTCAACAAGGTAGCGCACAGCACTGCAGCTGTGCGCCATTGCTCCTCATGCACACCTCACACTCCGGTCACTGATGGGTGCAGGGCGCTGGGGGGGGGGGCGCCCTGAGGGCAATATAAGACACCTTGGCTGGCAAATCTACACCATATATAGTCAGGAAGGCTATATAGGTGTAAAAATACCCCTGCCAGAATTCCAGAAAAAGCGGGAGAAGTCAGCCGGAAAAGGGGCGGGGCCATCTCCCTCAGCACACTGGCGCCATTTTTCCCTCACAGCTCCGCTGGAAGGAAGCTCCCTGGCTCTCCCCTGCAGTCTACAAGCTACAGAAGGGTGAAAAAGAGAGGGGGGCACTAAATTTAGGCGCAGTATATATATATAAAATAAGCAGCTATAAGGGAAAACACTCATTTATAGTGGGATCCCTGTGTTATATAGCGCTCTGGTGTGTGCTGGCATACTCTCTCTCTGTCTCCCCAAAGGGCTTTGTGGGGTCCTGTCCTCTGTCAGAGCATTCCCTGTGTGTATGCGGTGTGTCGGTACGGCTGTGTCGACATGTTTGATGAGGAGGCTTATGTGGAGGCGGAGCAGATGCCTATAAATGTGATGTCACCCCCTGCGGGGTCGACACCTGAGTGGATGGTGCTGTGGAAGGAATTACGCGACAGTGTCGACTCCTTGCATAAAAGGTTTGACGACATACCAAATGTGGGACAGCCGGCTTCTCAGCCTGTGCCTGCCCAGGCGTCTCAAAAGCCATCAGGGGCTCTAAAACGCCCGCTACCTCAGATGGCAGACACAGATGTCGACACGGATACTGACTCCAGTGTCGACGACGATGAGACTAATGTAACTTCCAGTAGGGCCACACGTTACATGATTGAGGCAATGAAAAATGTGTTGCACATTTCTGATGTTACCCCCGGTACCACAAAAAAGGGTATTATGTTTGGAGAGAAAAAACTACCAGTAGCTTTTCCTCCATCTGAGGAGTTACATGAAGTGTGTGAAGAAGCGTGGGCTTCCCCTGATAAGAAACTGGTAATTTCTAAGAGGTTACTAATGGCGTACCCTTTCCCGCCAGAGGATAGGGCACGTTGGGAAACATCCCCTAGGGTGGATAAAGCGCTCACACGCTTGTCAAAGAAGGTGGCACTACCGTCTCCGGATACGGCCGCCCTGAAGGAATCTGCTGATAGAAAGCAGGAGGCTATCCTGAAGTCTATATATACACACACAGGTGTTATACTGAGACCAGCTATTGCTTCAGCATGGATGTGCAGTGCTGCAGCTGCATGGTCAGATTCCCTGTCGGAAAATATTGATACCCTAGACAGGGACACTATATTGCTAACCGTAGAGCATATTAAAGACGCACTTTTATACATGAGGGATGCACAGAGGGATATTTGCCGGCTGGCATCTAAAATTAGTGCAATGTCCATTTCTGCCAGAAGAGGGTTATGGACTCGGCAGTGGACAGGAGATGCAGATTCCAAAAGGCACATGGAAGTTCTGCCTTATAAGGGTGAGGAGTTGTTCGGGGATGGTCTCTCGGACCTCGTTTCCACAGCAACAGCTGGGAAGTCTACATTTTTACCCCATGTTCCCTCACAGCCAAAGAAAGCACCGTATTATCAGGTACAGTCCTTTCGGCCCAATAGGGGCAAGCGGGTTAAGGGCGCGTCCTTTCTGCCCAGAGGCAGAGGTAGGGGGAAAAAGCAGCAGCATACTGCCAGTTCCCAGGAGCAAAAGTCCTCCCCCGCTTCCTCTAAGTCCACAGCATGACGCTGGTGCTCCACAGGCGGAGCCAGGTACGGTGGGGGCCCGTCTCAAATATTTCAGCAATCAGTGGGCTCGCTCACGGGTGGATCCCTGGATCTTTCAAGTAGTATCTCAGGGGTACAAGCTGGAATTCGAGACGTCTCCCCCCCGCCGTTTCCTCAAATCTGCCTTACCAACCACTCCCTCAGGCAGGGAGGCAGTGTTGCAGGCAATTCAGAAGCTGTATTCACAACAGGTGATAGTAAAGGTGCCCCTACTTCAACAAGGACGGGGTTACTATTCCACAATGTTTGTGGTACCGAAACCGGACGGTTCGGTGAGACCCATTTTAAATTTAAAATCCTTGAACACATATATAAAAAAATTCAAGTTCAAGATGGAATCGCTCAGGGCGGTTATTGCAAGCCTAGACGAGGGGGATTACATGGTATCACTGGACATCAAGGATGCTTACCTGCATGTCCCCATTTACCATCCTCACCAGGAGTACCTCAGATTTGTGGTACAGGATTGTCATTACCAATTCCAGACGTTGCCGTTCGGTCTATCCACGGCTCCGAGGGTCTTTACCAAGGTAATGGCCGAAATGATGATACTCCTTCGAAAGAAGGGAGTTTTAATTATCCCGTACTTGGACGATCTCCTGATAAAGGCGAGGTCCAGGGAGCAGTTGTTGGTCGGGGTAGCACTATCTCGGGAGGTGCTACAACAGCACGGCTGGATTCTAAATATTCCGAAGTCACAGCTGGTCCCTACGACACGTCTACTGTTCCTGGGGATGGTTCTGGACACAGAACAGAAAAAAGTGTTTCTCCCGGAGGAGAAGGCCAAGGAGCTGTCATCTCTAGTCAGAGGCCTCCTAAAACCAAAACAGGTGTCGGTGCATCACTGCACGCGGATCCTGGGAAAGATGGTAGCTTCCTACGAAGCAATTCCATTCGGCAGGTTCCATGCAAGAACCTTTCAGTGGGACCTGTTGGACAAGTGGTCCGGATTCCATCTTCAGATGCATCGGCTGATAACCCTGTCTCCAAGGACAAGGGTGTCTCTGCTGTGGTGGCTGCAGAGTGCTCATCTTCAAGAGGGCCGCAGATTCGGCATACAGGACTGGGTCCTGGTGACCACGGATGCCAGCCTTCGAGGCTGGGGGGCAGTCACACAGGGAAGAAACTTCCAAGGACTATGGTCAAGTCAGGAGACTTCCCTGCACATAAATATTCTGGAACTAAGGGCCATTTACAATGCTCTAAGTCAGGCAAAACCCCTGCTTCAAAACCAGCCGGTACTGATCCAGTCAGACAACATCACGGCGGTCGCCCATGTAAACCGACAGGGCGGCACAAGAAGCAGGATGGCGATGGCAGAAGCCACAAGGATTCTCCGATGGGCGGAAAATCACGTGATAGCACTGTCAGCAGTGTTAATTCCGGGAGTGGACAACTGGGAAGCAGACTTCCTCAGCAGGCACGACCTCCACCCGGGAGAGTGGGGACTTCATCCAGAAGTCTTCCAAATGATTGTAAACCGTTGGGAAAGGCCACAGGTGGACATGATGGCGTCCCGCCTCAACAAAAAGCTAGAAAAGTATTGCGCCAGGTCAAGGGACCCTCAGGCGATAGCTGTGGACGCTCTAGTGACACCGTGGGTGTACCAGTCGGTTTATGTGTTCCCTCCTCTTCCTCTCATACCAAAGGTACTGAGGATAATAAGAAAGAGAGGAGTAAGAACTATACTCATCGTTCCGGATTGGCCAAGAAGGACTTGGTACCCGGAACTACAAGAAGTGATCTCAGAGGACCCTTGGCCTCTGCCTCTCAGACAGGACCTGCTACAGCAGGGGCCCTGTCTGTTCCAAGACTTACCGCGGCTGCGTTTGACGGCATGGCGTTTGAACGCCGGATCCTGATGGAAAAGGGCATTCCGGTTGAAGTCATTCCTACGCTGATAAAAGCTAGGAAGGATGTGACAGCAAAACATTATCACCGCATATGGCGAAAATATGTTGCTTGGTGTGAGGCTATGAAGGCCCCAACAGAAGAATTTCAGCTGGGTCGATTTCTGCACTTCCTACAGTCAGGAGTGACTATGGGCCTAAAATTGGGATCCATTAAAGTCCAGATTTCGGCCCTGTCTATTTTCTTTCAAAAAGAACTGGCTTCACTGCCTGAAGTTCAGACGTTTGTTAAGGGAGTGCTGCATATTCAGCCCCCTTTTGTGCCCCCAGTGGCACCTTGGGATCTCAACGTTGTGTTGGATTTCCAAAAATCACATTGGTTTGAGCCACTTCAGACCGTGGAGTTGAAATATCTCACGTGGAAAGTGGTCATGCTTTTGGCCTTGGCTTCGGCTAGGCGTGTGTCAGAATTGGCGGCTTTGTCATGGAAAAGCCCTTATCTGATCTTCCATATGGACAGGGCAGAATTGAGGACTCGTCCCCAATTTCTCCCTAAGGTGGTATCAGCGTTCCATTTGAACCAACCTATTGTGGTGCCTGCGGCTACTCGGGACTTGGAGGCTTCCAAGTTACTGGATGTAGTCCGGACCCTGAAAATCTATGTTTCCAGGACGGCTAGAGTCAGAAAAACTGACTCGCTGTTTATCCTGCATGCACCCAACAAGCTGGGTGCTCCTGCTTCAAAGCAGACTATTGCTGGCTGGATCTGTTGCACGATTCAACTTGCACATTCTGCGGCTGGACTGCCGCATCCTAAATCAGTCAAAGCCCATTCCACGAGGAAGGTGGGCTCTTCTTGGGCGGCTGCCCGAGGGGTCTCGGCTTTACAACTTTGCCGAGCTGCTACCTGGTAGGGATCAAACACGTTTGCAAAATTCTACAAGTTTGATACCCTGGCTGAGGAGGACCTTGAGTTTGCTCATTCGGTGCTGCAGAGTCATCCGCACTCTCCCGCCCGTTTGGGAGCTTTGGTATAATCCCCATGGTCCTTACGGAGTACCCAGCATCCACTAGGATGTCAGAGAAAATAAGATTTTACTCACCGGTAAATCTATTTCTCGTAGTCCGTAGTGGATGCTGGGAGCCCATCCCAAGTGCGGAATTCTGCAATACTTGTATATAGTTATTGCTTAACTATAGGGTTTTTTGTTCTGAGCCATCAGTTTAATGAGGCTCAGTTGTTGTTCATACTGTTAACTGGGTATAATTATCACAAGTTGTACGGTGTGATTGGTGTGGCTGGTATAAGTCTTACCCTGGATTCCAAATCCTTTCCTAGTAATGTCAGCTCTTCCGGGCACAGTTTCCCTAACTGAGGTCTGGAGGAGGGGCATAGAGGGAGGAGCCAGTGCACACCAGATGTAGTACCTAATCTTTTCTTTAGAGTGCCCAGTCTCCTGCGGAGCCCGTCTATTCCCCATGGTCCTTACGGAGTACCCAGCATCCACTACGGACTACGAGAAATAGATTTACCGGTGAGTAAAATCTTATTTTTACCAGTATATTTTTTTAAAATATTCTCATTACACTGCCCAAAGTTTGTGAAAATCCCTTTTAATTAGTGTATTTGGCCCATTACTAATACAGAAATGCCATAAAATTAAGTGTACATCTTTTGTAGTGCACTGAGGTCATGGGTTCAATTCCCACTATGGCCCTAACTGTGTGGAGTTTGTATATTCTCCCTGTGCTTACGTGGGTTTCCTCCGGATACTCCGGTTTCCTCCCACAATCCCAAAATATACTGGTAGGTTAATTGGCTCCCTACAAATTAACCTTTGAGTGAATGTGTGTGCATGTACGTGTGGTAGGGAATATAGATTGTAAGCTCCACTGGTGCAGGGACTGATGTGAATGGCCAAATACTCTCTGTAAAGCGCTGCGGAATATGTGTGCGATATATAAATAGCTGGTAATAAATAAATAATAATTAGCAATATGTAAGCGCTCAGGGGCAGGGCTCTCCTTCCTCCTGTTCTTCCCTTGCACTCTCCTTATCACCAGTACGCCTCTCCCCTTCAGCAACTCTGACACTCGCCCATGTTTTTGGAACAGGATCATTGAATACTGTTTTGATTATTACCACTGCATGCTGCTGCTAGCTCCAGTGAGGGCCCTAACCTTGCACTTGTTATCTCTCCTTCCCTTTCTGTGGTGGTGCTGTAATGTTTGGTTCTTATTCTATATACTTATTCTGTGGGTAGTCATTGTGTATTGTACTTATGCTCAGTACAAGTTTATTTGTTACCTTGTGTGACACCTTTTACACTTTTTGTGGTGCCTTGTAAAAAAAAGTTAATAGCAATACTGATGGGCCGTGCTGAAGTGCTCGGTGATTATCAACATGGCACTTGCATAGGATGACACCTTTACAACAAGTCATCTTCTCTCTGTTAGTTCTGCTCCGGTCAGCTGTAAGTGCTGTTATTGTGAAGTGGGAACATCTGGGAACAACAACACCCCATCAGAAAGGCTAGGACTGATGAGTGCTGAAGTGTGTAAATATCATCTGTCCTCTGTAGCAAATTCCCTACAGAGTTCGACTACCTCTGAAAGCAAAATATGCACATGAATTGTTCATTGAGAGCTTCATGAATTTGGGTTTCCATGGCCGAATAGTTGCACAAAGGCCTCAGATCTCCATGTGCAATGACAAATGTCGGCTGGAGAGGTGTAAAGCACTCCGCTATTGGACTATAGAGCAATGCAAATATGTTCTCTGGAGTGACCAATCACACATTACCATCTGGCACTATGACGTTTTAATCTGGGCTTGATTTCTGCTCAAATGCACAGAGCCAACTGTAATCTTTGTGGAGAAGGAATAATGGTTAAGGGCTTTTTAATATTACGCCAATGCAATGACATTCTATAGAATGACGGGCTTCCAGTTTTGTGAAGTTCCTTTTCTGATAAATAGCCATGTGCGCATAGCCATGTTTGCTACTGTAAGTTTGGTATAAAAGAACTTTGAGAAATCTGCACAAAGCCCTGACCTTAACCTCAATACCTTTAGGACAAATTGGAATTTCAGTACAAGCCAAGCCTTATCGCTCACCATCATTGTCAAACCTCACTCAAGGCCTAATTCTAAAGCCGGGTACACACTAGACAATAATGTGGACAATGTGCCCGATTCTGACACATTGGTCACATTATCTTCTAGTAGTTCCAAAAACTTTTTTGAACCACTGTGCCCAAGAGTATCAGAATTTTTTTTGCGGCGTGCCTAGGCCAATATTTTCTTATTAAGAAATGTTTTAATTAAGTACATTGTATTTAAATGTGATAATTAGGTTCAGTGATGGGGTGAGGGAAAAGATTCACTTCTGTTGGTCCATATATTTTATGATTGGAAGCCACAGTCACTGTTTTGCCTATTACATTGACAATAATTATTTGGAATTGCTCCTGGAACACCATTCCAAGGCACCCCTTCAAGTGTCCTGAGGTACCCAGCTTGAGAACGCCTGGTCTAGTGTGTATGCACTATGTCGTTGAAAATGTGTGCTCCCGAGCGACATCCTCAGTCGGACCTGCATGGTCCGATGGGTGCAATTTCCAGCAAGGGCCATACTGCCTTTACCCCCCCTCCCCGCCCCCGCACTGTCCCTTATCGCTGACGTAATTGGCAAATATGTATGCACCTGCCAATGCCAGCCCTGCACAGGGTCCCATCATTAACAAGATTGTGCAGTGTACACATTGTTTAATGTGTACCCAGCTTAAGTTTAGAGAGAGTACAGATCATAAACTACAATCTTTTGATTGCCGCCTGTGATTGGTGCTTTTGCTCACATCCCTCCTAGTGTTGGACCAGAACTGCGAGAATTACCTACGGAGCCTTGTGTTAAACAGCTGCACGTAGCTTCTCCTGCAGAACTCCACTGTTAGGGGACAATTCAATTAGATATAGAGAAGGCGATTTGAAGTTGTAACAATGTGGAAACGCTGCCAACTGCACCGCAACAAGCCCCCCTCCCCATCCCGCGGCCCAATCTGCGAGTCTAGTGGTACTGTATGGGTGGCACACCTTACTATTACTGTGTTCTGCAAAGGGGAAAGGTATAAGTGGATATCATTCTTTGTCATTTTTTTTTAATGTTCAAGCATACTGACAAAATAGTTGTAACATTTTGTCACAGTGATTATAGACGTCATCAGCAATGGAAACAACAGTAAACATTCCTCTGACAATAAAGGGTCATTCCTGTTTAACATTAGGTCAGGTTGTTTTTACTTTACAAAAACAAAAAAAAAGGAAATAAGGTACAGGCAGTATTTATCAGCAATCATAGAACCTGTCGCTGCATATTCCCCAACAGTCCTGATTTTCTGAACCGGATGTGACTTGGTCAGATGGTGTGACCAGAAATAAGCATTAACTGCTGCTTTGGGCTGCTCACTAAGAGATTGCACTACACAACCCTCAGTCTATGTGTTTAGATGTCATCAAGGATAATTCTCTAGAACCAGAAGGAATTGCTTCACCTGTAAGTGCTGCC